>NC_053399.1:49093686-49393686 GCF_905171765.1 Bufo bufo
ACAGTGGCTTGATATTGTAATTCAAGACTAAGTCCTGATATAAATTTGTCCATTAATATTGGATACCTACTGCTGGAGTGGAAATCATCACCTTTAGTTCTCTCATTAAAGAATTTAAGGACAGGCCATCAATATCTGATTGGCAGGGGCCCGACACCCCAAACACTGCCAATCAGCTGTTCCCGAGTAGCTTTGGCATCAGAAATACACAGCGTCATCCATTGCATAGTGGATGAACCTGGTTAGTGCAGTGCTGTTCCCATTCACTTGAAACAGCATTGCAATAACTAGCTGTTATCTATGTGGTTTTCTTGTTTATCAAATAGCCTTTCGTATTTAAAATATGAAAGTTGTTAATCATACCTAACTAATATTTTCCACAAATAGTGAAAACTTACTATTTACAGTTGGAGGGGTGGACATATTTAATGTGCAACATGTGTGATTGTACAAGGGTCCCAAAAGGAAAAAATATAGAGCCTACTTGCACCCTCATTCTAATAAGAGGAATTGTGAAGGAGGTATATTATGTACTGTATGGAGGAGCAGGGTTCACAGTACAAAAACTTTTCTAATTGTAATATCCTGTCACACCCCATTAGGTGCCAAATATGTTACGGTGAAAGACCAACATTTCAATTCTTTAAGTGCTTCTAGGGGAATATACTTTTATATGGCGCTGTGGCACTATGCAAGCCTAATACGTATATATACTAGCTGATGCTAGTGCCCATAAAAAGGAAAAATATGGCTGGCCCTCTTTAATTTTTCATTGGGATTGAGCAGATCTGGAGGCGTTTACCATTAAATAGTCAGTTTGAAGGAGTTTCTAATGTTTTTGCACTGTACAACTGTGGCAGCATGGTGCCATAGAATCAGCAGTAGAAAAATAGGGCTCCAAAATCCAAAGTCCTTTGAAGTCTTGCACTGATCCCAGCCAGTAGATAAATTAAACAAATAGTAGAAATACGGTAATGGGTTTTGATGTGTTTTGTCTTGAAATCTTTTGTAACAGGAAAAAAAAATTATAAGAAAGGAATGAACAAAAGAAAGGTCTAATGTATCCTGTGAAAAATAATATCAAATACATGTAGGTTGGCTCAGAAAATAAATAGTTATATGCAGTTAGATAAGCCCCTTGCAAAAATTTATAAATTGTCCTGGTAAGGAAGGGGGTAAACACTCTGGTAATGAAGTGGTTAAGGTACTGTGCAGTTACAACAAAACCAGTAGTATACCTGTGTTTTTAATGCATTTTGCTGCAAAAACTGCTCTATCACCATTGGGAATTGTCAATACCAGTGTGCAGTGTGTTTGTAGAAGAGGAGGGACATTTAATTGAGCTTCTCTTTAAATTACAGAAAACACTTGCAATTTTGCTAGTACTATTTAATAATCTGTGTACCAAACCTGTGAATTTTCCTTTATAGGCCTCATAATAAGTTGGCTGGTGAACAGAAGACTGTAAAGCGAAAAACCTATGCTTCATTGGCATCCTAAAGTCAGAATGTGAGTAGTAGCAGAAAAAGCAGAAGCTAGTAGGCCAAAGTTTCCCCTTGCTTCAGATAGGTGCTACATTATTATCGAGAACAAAGAGGATGACTGGATGGCTCACTCTGTTTCTTAGTCACAACAGGATGATGTTGAGGTCACCTCGGAGTCTGACACCATACCTTGGAGCCAGAGGTCACAGCCTTCCTCCTCCTTTTGGCCCCAGAAAAGTATTTTACTTGCATCATCTCTATCTTCATTTTCCCCTCCTAGTGAGATAACAATTTTGCCTAAAAGGGGAAACAAAACCCCATGTGCTGAGGAAGGAAACACTCAAGAGGAAGAGAGTCTCCCTATTGATGAGTTGAGTTTGGATTGCCATGATGAGAAGGTGGAGGGGGAGGTGTGGGACCCCAGGCATAGCTTAGTTTGCGATAGTGACACTTGTAGCCATGGTGGTGATAATGGCACTTGGGGCAAATACAGAGCAGGCAATCGGGAGGGGGCCAAGCTGCCATCAATGACATATCATAGTCTGATAAAAGTGATGGGGAGGGTGAGGGCTATGACAATGATTGTGTGTTGGAAAGGACCTGGATCAATTTGCTGAGGAGGAGGTAATATCAGAGAAGGAGGGTGGTGGCCGCAGTGGCGGCAATATGGAGCAGGGCCAATTTATGGCCAGAACCTCCCATAAAATTGCCAGATCTACTTCTGTTATGGTCAACTAAGGAACTGGTGATGCCGCTGATACTGTGTGTGCAGGCTCAAAAAGTACCAGCCATAAGCAAAGCTCAGCTGCTGCCAGCTTTGTGCCAGTATCTCCCATCTGGGAGTTTTTTTCCACAGTATCAGAAGATAAAAGCATTGCCATATGCATGATCTGTAGGATGAAAATAAGCTGTGGGCATTCAAACACAAAGGTAGGACCATGGCTCTATTGCAGCACATGAAGTGGCATTACCAGATCCTGTGGGAAAACAGAACTGGCCACCTGCTAACAGAACAGAAGTGTCCTTTTTCTCTCTGCTCCCTTTGAGGCAGCCAGGCCGCATCCACATACAGAACAGTGCCCTTGTCATCATCATCAGTTACTGCTTCTCCCACTTAGACTACTCCTTCTCATCTTCCGCTCTGTCATCGGTCATCAATAAAGAAGTGTGTGGCCAAGAAGCAACTCTATGCGCCCAGCAATCCAATGGTGTGCAAGCTTCACTCCTACCTGGCCAAGTTGTCAAGACTCATTTAGGGAAGTCATGGTGTGCTTTCAGCCTCACTGGAAGATACCTAGCCAACATCAGTATGTCACATATTGTAGTGTCCCACTACGTAAAGGTGGGCACTACTAAGAGTTATGTTGCTCCCACCTCCTGTGGGAGAATGGTGTTTTGTATTTGCATTGTAATGTCATGTTATTTATGTTATCTCCTGTGTACCAGGCATGTTAGGGGTGTAGTTTCTCCTCCCAAGCTGTAGAGGGAGCTAGGGAACCCCCTAGTATATATAGTTAGGCCCAGACAGGAAATGGGGAGTGCAGTATATTCCAGGAGGTTAGTGAGTACAGTCTAGCCTGCCTGAGGTTCCTGAGCAAAAGAAGCTCAGAAGTTGCACCAGGAGAAGAGTCTACCTCCTGAGAAAACTAGTTCCTATAAAAGTACAGTGTAGAGCCAAGCTTTATTCCAGCCAAACAGAGAGAGCTGAAGGGCAGGAGGATATATTTACAGCAAGGAGACATATACCAGAGGAAGTTTTCCCTACCCAAGGATAAAGCCAGCAATAGGGCATATGGGCCTTGGAGAAAGCCAGACAGGATTCTGAGAAAGTGCAGCCTGATCTGTAAGTGTTTAACCCTCTGAGTATCTTGCAAGAACATTGCCTGCCGTGTAATATAAAGCCTGCCTGCCATCACCTTTTACATGTGGAACTGACTAAAGACTGTAAATAGTTGAACTGTTCAGTAAAAGGAAGTTTTGGTTCACTGCAACGTGTATTCCTCAATTATTACTACAAGAAATCGGTGTGCCACCGTTACCGGCACTGGCGTCACAAACTTAAAGGGATCTTGCCACCGGCACATTTAACCTGCAACACCCAGGGCACCTCACCTACCACCTGGCCTGGTCCCTATACACAGAGGGTGCCTCAGAGGATCCATGTGCCAGCCTCTCCATCACTGCTGTACGCCTGCCCAGGGTATATAAAAACTGTGAGTACCAAGAGCAACCCTCGGTTTTATTAACTACCCCTGTGACCTCACACTCGCTCACCCTGCAGGGCTGCGTACTGCAATATACCAATTTTCAGGCCAGCTGGAGCACATTGTATTCGTGTAGAATTGCTTTGGACATAAATAGGTATTCTCAAAAAAAATTCAATGAATCAGACATGAAAAGAATTTCAAGATTTTTTTTTTTTTATCTTTACTTCAGATGTTTCTCTCGGCATTACCTAGAACATTTTCCTCCCTTCTCAAGACCTGGTCTATGCAGCATTACTTACTGTACACTGCATAAATGAGGATGACATTAATTATCTATAACTTTCTTACACCAGCAGTCAATCAATCAAAGTACAGGGATTTAAAGAATTCTTTTGTCAGGCTGTCTTTACTAAGATGAGACATGTCTCTGGTAAGCTTATCTGCCCGATTAATCCGAGTGATGTTTGTACATCTTCCACTCCCAGCCATTTTTACCGTTCACGTGTAAATCCCTTATTGTATTTAACTGTCTAGTTGTACTTAAGGTATCCAAAGCAATGCAGCAAAACTAATCAAACCAGCAAAAGATAGATTTGCATTAAATTCCCTTCAGCTACCAATTCACTTATTTCCACCTGAAAAACTCACTTATTTTGGGACTGCTTATTTAGTCTTTATACCTTCTTTTTCAAAGAGGATTCTCAACCTTAGGTAGGAGTTAGATGCAGGAGGACAATGCATTTTATTGCTAAACCTCTAATACTCACCTCTTTCCTCCTTTGCAAAGATTATTTGTACTGAATAATGGTCAAACATTTTCTTAAACTTTTAAAACTTGTTTGACTAGCTTCACAACATTAAATATGAATAAGCATGTAAGAGGAAATTTTACAGGAATCATATGGGTCGATGAGGTTTCGTACAAGTCAAGTTCCGTAAAGGGTATTTCCATCTGGAACATTTATGGCACATCACTAGGATATGCCATATGTGTCTGATAGGAGTGGGATCCACTTCTGGAACCCATTACAGTTTCCAGTATGGGGCCCTTAAATAAAGTGAGAGCAAGCCACTCCTCAATTTACAGTTATGGGACTTCCAAAAAATAGCTGCGCACAGGTTCAGTTGTTTTTGGAAGTCCCAGAGTGGTGAATGGATGGGTGACTACATTTGTGCTGCTTGATCTTAATTGACTGCAATAAGGCTTCCATAATTAGCCAGGTGTGCTTGCTTGGCTATTTGTAGCAGTCCCATTGCAGTGAATAAAGAGGACAACACCCATGTGTTGGGGGGAAGCAGCCAATGGCAGACAGGGATGGGGACGAGTCTTCCTAGCATCACGGGGAGAAGCAGCACCAGTGGTGTGGGTACCAGGAGCAGCGCAGGGAGCGGGGAGCCAGGTAAGTATATTCATTGTGAGGGACCTGGGCATATGGGGGGCATTTAATAGCCTTGGATAACCTTTTTAATAGGGTCGATTATGCTTACAGAGGCTCTTTAAAGGCTAGCTTTCAAAATGTGAACACTTCAGGACCAGAACAGTATCTTAGCTTTCATGCTAAATGCTGGAATGAGGTTATAAATTACAGAAGTTCAAAATTAATTTACCAGAGTGAGTGCAATGCCAAAATGTGTCTATTAACCCATAACTTTAATTACAGTACCTTTTCAGACAGAGTCTTGAAGGGTCTCAGTAGAGGATGTGTCTTAGTATTTTCATCAAGTGATGCTCCATACTTCCAACCACTATGTAGCTAAGAACATACCAAGGGAAACAGAAAAGTAAAATAAAGTCAATACTAATTACATATAAAAGTCAACAATCCAAACATATCTGGTTATCTGGTCAGCTCTAGAACTATCAATTATAAAACTATTCTGGGTTAAAATGGGGTCTATTAATGAAAAATAGTGCAGAGAAATAGAATTGGTGTCCTTCATAGCAAGTAATCAGACTCCAGGAAATTGAGATCGGTGCTTTAAGCAGCTGATCTGGGGTCGTAACTCTTATATTAGGACTCCACAGCGAATTTTGGTTGTGCAGTAATCTTGGAAAAATTGCAGTTTATTTCGTAGTTGTGTGACCTCAATGTTTCACAGGAGACCTGCAATGATCCCATTGATTTTATTGCAAGCACAAATTACAGTGAAGTCCTATGCTTGTGTTCAGTGTTTGCTATGTAGAATATATTCTATGTGTATTCTACACAGTAATTCAAACATGCAGGAAAAAAAAAAAAAAGTTAACAAGTAAAAATGTATAATACCTATTGCTCATATTAACAAAACAGGTTACAGCAGTCATTTTCCAACCTGCCTTAAAGGATAGCAGGAATCTGATTGGTCACCACTGGCATTAGCAACTTTCTATTGCCCACTGATTAACCCTTACTAGTTCTGCTATGTCTGTCTTCTTTACAGGACCCCAGAACTGTACACAGTACTCCATGTGTGGTCTGACTAGTGATTTGTAAAGTGGTAGGACTATGTTCTCATCACGGTCATCTATGCCCCTTTTGATGCAACCCATTATCTTACTGGCCTTGGCAGCAGCTGCCTGACACTGATTTCTACAGCTTAGTTTGCTGTCCACAAAAATTCCTAGGTCCTTTTCCATGTCAGTGTTATCCAGCGTTTTTTCCATTTAGTATGTACGGGTGACTTGTATTTTTCCTTCCCATGTGTATGACCTTACATTTGTCAGTGCAAAACCTCATCTGCCACTTCTCTGCCCAAGACTCCAATCTATTCAAATCCGTCTGTAGTAGTATAGTGTCCTCTTCCGTGTCAATTACTTTACACAGTTTAGTATAATCCTCAAATTTTATATTTTACTGTGTAACCCCTCTACAAGATCATTAATAATATATTGAAGAGAATAGGGCCCAATACTGACCCCTGAGGTACCCCACTAGTGACAGTGACCCAATCTGAGTGTGTACCGTTAATAACCACCCTCTGTTTTCTATCACTGAGCCAGTTACTTACCCACATACAGACATTTTCTCCCAGTCTGAGCATTCTCATTTTATATACTGACCTTTTATGTGGTACAGTGTCAAATGCTTTGGAGAAGTCAAGATAGATAACATCTAATGACTCACCGCGGTCAAGTCTAGAACTTAGCTCCTCATAGAGACTGATTAGATTATTTGGACAGGACCAATCCCTCATATACCCATGCTGAAACAGTGTTATACTTTAGGACAGCATCTCTTAGAAAACCTTCAAAAAGTTTACCTAAAACAGATGTTAGACCTGTGGCATAGACCCTTTCATTCATTACCTTATGGAGTCCATAAATACCAGAAATAAGGGTCTGTCTATAACATTAAAAGGGGTTGTCTGGATTCAGGGCTGAACCCGGACATAAGCTCCCTTTCACTCTTTAGCATGTACAAGTGGAGCATCGGAGCATTTCCTTTCTCTGATGCTCCCCTTACCTTGCTTTTTATCTCCTGCACAAGGTCTGTTTGTTGTGAGCCGGAGACGTATCAGGCTTTACATCAGTATGCTAGGTGGAGACTTCCGCCTAGCAGGGAACCCAGTGATGTCACTGGCACAAATGGGCGATGTATATCACTGTTCTGGGAGGTTTGGACCGGGTGATTTGTCTATTTTTTAAGATGCAGCTGCACTTCTTCCTGGGTCAGACAGGAATGGGGAGTTTTCTTTGACACTGCATTCTATCTGACATTTCATTTTCCTCAGTGAATACAGTGTAGAAAAAAAATGTTTAATATGTTCACTTTCTCCACATTGCCTTCTACAACTCCTCCCTCATCGCACTTTAACCACTTCACATCCGGGCCATTTGCCCCCTTCCTGACCAGGCCTAATTTTTGCAAATCTGACATATCTCACTTTATGTGGTAATAACTTTGGAATTTATCCAAGCCATTCAGAGATTGTTTTCTCGTGACACATTGTACTTCATGATAGTCATAAATTTGAGCAAATATATTTCACCTTTATTTTTTGAAAAAAATCCCCAAATTACTAAAAATTTTGAAAAATTCGCAATTTTAAAAATTTCTATTTCTCTGCTTTTAAAACAGAAAGTGATACCTCATAAAATATTTATTACTTAACATTCCCCATATGTCTACTTTATGTTGGCATCATTTTGGAAATGTCATTTTATTTTTTTAGGACCTTATAAGGCTTAGTAGTTTAGAAGCAATTCTTAAAATGTTCAAGAAAATTGCCAAAACCCACTTTTTAAGGACCAGTTCAGGTCTGAAGTCACTTTGTGGGGCTTACATAGTGCATACCCCCAAAAATGACCCCATTGTAGAAACTACACCCCTCAAGTTACTTAAAACTGATTTTACAAACTTTGTTAACCCTTTAGGCGTTCCACAAGAATTAAAGGAAAATGGAGATCAAATTTAAAAATTTCACTTTTTTGGGCAGATTTTCCAGATTTTCCATTTTATTCCAATATTTTCTTTAAATAATCAAGGGTTTACAGGCAAACAAAGTTTTATATTTATTACCCAGATTCAGCGGTTCACAGAAACACCCCACATGTGGTCACAAACTGCTGTATGGGCACACGGCAGGGCGCAGAAGAAAAGGAGCGCCACATGGTTTTTGGAAGGCAGATTTTTGCTGAACTGGTTTTTAGATGCCATGTCCCATTTGAAGCCCCTACAGTAGAAATTCCTAAAAAATGAACCCATTTTGGAAACTAGGGGATAAGGTGCCAGTTTTATTGGTACTATTTTTAGGTACATATGATTTTTTGATCATTCATTATAACACTATATTGGGCAATGTGTTTTTATTTATTTATTTCTACAGTTTCAGCTGAGGGGTTAGGTCATGTGACATTTTTTAGAGCAGATGGTTACGGACGTGGCGATACCTAATATGTTTACTTTTTCTTATTTATGTTTTACACAATAATAGCATTTTTGAAACAAAAAAAATATGTTTTAATGTGTTCATGTCCTGAGAGCTATAGTTATATTTTTTAAATGATTTTCTTATGTAGGGGCTCATTTATTGCGGATGAGGTGACGGTTTTATTGGTACCATTTTGTGGGACATACACCTTTTTAATCACTTGGTGTTGCACTTTTTGTGATGTAAGGTGACAAAAATGGCTTTTTTTGACAGTTTTTTTTTTTTTTTTACGGTGTTCACCCGAGGGGTTAGGTCATGTGATATATTTATAGAGCTGGTTGTTACGGACGCGGCGATACCTAATATGTATACTTTTTTATTTCACTTTAACACAATAATAGCATTTTTTTTAAACCAGAAAAATTATGTTTTAGTGTCTCCATGTTCTGAGAGCTATAGTTTTTTTTATTTTTTGAGCGATTTTCTTATGTAGGGGCTCATTTTTTGCGGAATGAGGTGACGGTTTTATTGGTACCATTTTGTGGGACATACGCCTTTTTGATCACTTGGTGTTGCACTTTTTGTGATGTAAGGTGAGCTCGGTGAGCGCTGTGTATACGGCGATCTAGAAGGCGGGGACACCTGGGAACTGTCCCTGCCTTCTCTAAGGGTTGCAATATAATAATAGCAAAGACAGGTGCACTCTGCAGACTTGCTAAACCCTCAAACTGATGATAAAATTGATTATCACATCCACATAATTGCTATCGTGTGTAGGATGTCTATTGTGGTACTTGTGGTCCACCGTGGGCATCCTCCACTGTATGCATTTTTGCTGAGGATCGCCATTATCAACAGGCTATAAGTGCAGGATTTGCTCCCCTGTTTATATATGCACAAATGCATATGGGTTTGAGCACTTCCTGCCTGTTTAATACCACACCATTTATTTCATTTGTTTGCATATAAAGACACCTGGAGGTGTAAAAAACTCCAATTTAAATGAGCCTGTTTTCCATCCACAGGCTACATTTAGGTGCACCTGTGAGGCCTGGGCCATACCTGCCAGTCTTGAGTGGGAGTCGCAGACTCCTCCCTCCTCCTATTGCTAGCATGGTTTAATGCTGGAGGTAACTGGTGAGTTGTCTGTGAGTCGGACCTTTACGCTCCTGTAATTTGCCCACTGGCTCCTGGTATTGCCCATACGGCTCAGGTAGGTGAGTGTTAGGACCCGAGCTACTTGAGAAACCTTGGCGCGGTGCTCGGGCTCAGACATGCCCTCCTAGTAGAACATGTTGGCTAATCTCTAAATTTTATCATGAGTTTGAGGGTTTAGTAAGTCTGCAGAGTGCACCTGTCTTTGCTCTTATTATATTGTTATATTGATTATCATATCCACATAATTGCTATCTTGTGTAGGATGTCTATTGTAGTACTTGTGGTCCGCAGCGGGCATCCTCCATTGTATGCATTTTTGCTGGGGATCGCCATTAGCAACGGGCCACAAGGGCAGGATTTGCTCCCCTATTTATATATGCACAACTGCATATGGGTTTGAGCACTTCCTGCCTGTTTAATACCACACCATTTTTTTCATTTTTCTTCTCTAAGGGTTGCCCTGCTGTCACTGACAGCGGGCAACCCGATCTGCAGCTGCACGATTAGCGTGCAGCAGCGATCTCTGAATGGACGTTCAGAAATGTCCATTCAAAGATAGAGAACCACCTCCCAGACATTTATAGTCAACGTGCAGACGGGAGGTGGTTAACCACTACAGGACCGCCGTACGCAGGATTGCATCTTTGCGGCGGCCCTGTTATTCCGAGTGGACGCGCAGGCGTGTGATCTCGCGAGACGCGAGATTTCCTGTGAACGCGCGCGCACAGGCGCGTGCGTTCACAGGAACTGCAGGTAATCGAGTGGATCTGCAGCCTGCCTGCGGCGATCATTCGCTGGCAGGCTGTAGATCTGATTTTTTTAACCCTTTAAAGGTATATTAGACGCTGTTTTGATAACAGCGTTTAATATACCTGCTACCTGGTCCTCTGGTGGTCCCTTTTGCTTGGATCAACCACCAGAGGACACAGGCAGCTCTGTAAAGTAGCACCAAACACCACTACACTACACCCCCCCTGTCACTTATTAACCCCTGATCACCCCATATAGACTCCCTGATCACCCCCCTGTCATTGATCACCCCCCAGTAAGGCTCCATTCAGACGTCCGTATGTGTTTTGCGGATCCGCAAAACACATACGGACGTCTGAATGGAGCCTGACAGGGGGGTGATCAATGACAGGGGGTGATCACCCCATATTAGACTCCCTGATCACCCCCCTGTCATTGATCACCCCCCTGTAAGGCTCCAATCAGACGTCTGTATGTGTTTTGCGGATCCACGGATCCGCGGATCCGCAAAACACATACGGACGTCTGAATGAAGCCTTACAGGGGGGTGATCACCCCATATAGATTCCCTGATAACCCCCCTGTCATTGATCACCCCCCTGTAAGGCTCCATTCAGACGTCCGTATGTGTTTTGCGGATCCGCGGATCCGCAAAACACAGACACCGCGGATCTGCAAAACACGGACACTGGCAATGTGCTTTCCGCAATTTGCGGATCCGCACATTGCCAGAACTATATAGAAAATGCCTTTTCTTGTCCGCAATTGCGGACAATAATAGGACATGTTCTATAGGCTCTACAAAAAAACGCAGTGTTCGCCCGATCAGGCCTGATCTTGTGCGCACACTTGCGTTCAGTCCGCCCCACCGCAGTGACAGAATTTTTTTTTTCTGATCACTGCAAAAACACTGAAAAATCGCTGCGGCGCTATAAAAAGATCACTTTTGAGGGGCATAGAAGTTCATAGAAGATTTTTTTTTTTTGTCACAAGTTAGCAGAAATGGATTATTTTTTATTTTTTTTCTTACAAAGTCTCATATTCCACTAACTTGTGACAAAAAATAAAATCTCACATGAACTCACCATACCCCTCACGGAATCCAAATGCGTAAAAATTTTTAGACATTTATATTCCAGACTTCTTCTCACGCTTTAGGGCCCCTAAAATGCCAGGGCAGTATCAATACCCCACAAGTGACCCTATTTTGGAAAGAAGACACCCCAAGGTATTCGCTGAGGGGCATATTGAGTCCATGAAAGATTGAACTTTTTGTCACAAGTTAGCGGAAAGGGAGACTTTGTGAGAAAAATAAATAAATAATTTCCGCTAACTTGTGCCAAAAAAAAAAAAAACTTCTATGAACTCGCCATGCCCCTCACGGAATACCTTGGGGTGCCTTCTTTCTAAAATGGGGTCACATGTGGGGTATTTATACTGCCCTGGCATTTTAGGGGCCCTAAAGCGTGAGAAGAAGTCTGGAATCCAAATGTCTAAAAATGCCCTCCTAAAAGGAATTTGGGCCCCTTTGCGCACCTAGGCTGCAAAAAAGTGTCACACATGTGGTATCGCCATACTCAGGAGAAGTTGGGCAATGTGTTTTGGAGTGTCATTTTACATATACCCTTGCTGGGTGAGATAAATCTATCGATCAAATGCCAACTTTGTATAAAAAAATGGGAAAAGTTGTCTTTTAGAGAGATATTTCTCTCACCCAGCATGGGTATATGTAGAAAGACACCCCAAAACACATTGCCCAACTTCTCCCGAGTACGGCGATACCACATGTGTGACACTTTTTTGCAGCCTAGGTGGGCAAAGGGGCCCACATTCCAAAGAGCACCTTTAGGATTTCACAGGGCATTTTTTACACATTTTGATTTCAAACTACTTCTCACGCATTAGGGTCCCTAAAATGCCAGGGCAGTATAACTACCCCACAAGTGACCCCATTTTGGAAAGAAGACACCCCAAGGTATTTCGTGATGGGCATAGTGAGTTCATGGAAGTTTTAATTTTTTGTCACAAGTTAGTGGAATATGAGACTTTGTAAGAAAAAAAAAAATAATAATCATCATTTTCCGCTAACTTGTGACAAAAAATAAAAAGTTCTATGAACTCACTATGCCCATCAGCGAATACCTTAGGGTGTCTACTTTCCGAAATGGGGTCATTTGTGGGGGTTTTCTACTGTCTGGGCATTGTAGAACCTCAGGAAACATGACAGGTGCTCAGAAAGTCAGAGCTACTTCAAAAAGCGGAAATTCACATTTTTGTACCATAGTTTGTAAACGCTATAACTTTTACCCAAACATTTTTTTTTATCAAAGACATGTAGAACAATTAATTTAGAGAAAAATGTATATAGAAATTTATTTTTATTTTTTTTATTTTACAACTGAAAGTGAAAAATGACATTTTTTTGCAAAAATTTCGGTAAATTTCAATTAATAACAAAAAAAGTAAAAATGTCAGCAGCAATGAAATACCACCAAATGAAAGCTCTATTAGTGAGAAGAAAAGGAGGTAAAATTCACTTGGGTGGTAAGTTGCATGACCGAGCAATAAACCGTGAAAGTAGTGTAGTGCAGAATTGTAAAAAGTGGTCTGGTCATTAAGGGTGTTTAAGCTAGGGGAGCTGAGGTGGTTAAAGGGCACTTTCAGGATTAACCTTTTTACCATTTATATAGTTGAAGAACATTTTTGTGTTAATTTTACTTTCTTTGGCAATTAGCCTCTCTGTCTCCAGCTTGGCTGTCTTTATCTATCTTTACATATGCTAAATTTTAATTATAGTTTTTTAGTCCTTTTTTTCTACCTTCCCATTTTAGAAATGTAAATACTTTGTTATTTATTGCCCCCTTTACATTTCTATGTATCCACATTGTTATTTTTTGTTACTTTTATTCCCATAAGATATGTACCTGTACAGTTCAGGATGCTTTTAAAAATATTCCATTTTGGGTCTGTATTTATATTTTTGAGGACACTGTCCCGGTTAGTGAGGCCAATAGGCTCACTAAGCTAGTCAAATTTAGCTTTTCGGAAGGTCAGCATTTTTGTGCCTCTTTGAAAAAAAACATTCTCTTGAATGACAATTTAATGACAGTTTATTATATTATGTTCACTACTTTACACCTTTCCTTATGAACTGTTACAATCCCTCCCTCCATTCCACCCTCAGTTCCATTAACTAGTCCCAAGTCACTATTTGCACTATCTTCCCCTTCTATAATATAATTACCCTCCTGATTGGCCTACCCTGAAATCCTGTCCCCTCCTTACTGGAGACGACATTCCCCTGACTGGGAGAGGAAGTATCTTGCTACAGCAATGTTATCCTTGAACTGACATCCCCCTCATCTGCCCACTTGTTGGGGTGTGACAGATCAGAGATAGCCTCCCTGGCACTCTAGCCTGCCTTCCAACTTACCCAGCTAGCTACATAACTTTCCTGTTCCTCCATACTACCACCCTTCCCCTCATCTACCTCAGTGAGTTTCTGCTTAGTGAGTAACAAATTCTTTATTGTCAAGGTATTTCAGTGTTGCAATTCACACATTTAGATGCTGTATACAGACTTCTAAATGTGCAATTTTCTCACATTTTGCACAGCAATATGCACCCTAAAATTTCAATAATGCATACTGTGACAGGATCATCTGTGTTACCGTCTAGTATTCCCTTCTTCCCATGTAATAGCACAGCCAAATAATCCACAGAGCAATAAATCGCTATTATCGCTGGTATCGCCAGTATCGCCCTTTAAGTCCATACATGAGCCAAAGCTGAATGCTGGAAAACGTTTACTGGAAGCACCCAGGCACTCAAACATACAATTTTTTTTATCCCCTGCTCCCATGCAAGGGAGACACCCACAAATAACATACATTAACCCATAACACAAAGGTTACAACCCACATAACATCCTCCCCTCTGCCTGTGATATAATTATGGTACACAATGGTTAACATAATTATCCCAGGCAGGACAATACACAATGTGCTCTGTCCTGGAGACAACCGAGGTGTAATTCCATTATCTCTCAGGACAAAGGGAAATCGCCAATACACACGGGGAGACAATAGGACAGACATCACTTACTCAAATACACAATGTCTCACCCTTTACAATACACAGACATTTAACATATCCCAAAATGGCACGAATTAGACAAGGAATTCAAAAGTTAGTAAAAGTCTCTTTGGCCTGGCTGTACTCATGGGTTTTCTGTCCAATTGAGAAGTGATCCACTTATCTCCCAAGGACAGGGGCAAGACTCCATTAGCCACATGGTAGCAAAAGACAGCAAAATACATGAACTTATATAACTATGCAGCTATTGCATAAAACCGGTGCAAAAAACATGGTAAATTATGCAATTCAATGAAACTGATAAATGAAAAAATGCAGTCCCTCCTAAAGTTTATAAATCTAAAGTCACAAAATCTGAAGTCACACATTTGTGATCAAACATACTTGGGATCAAAATGCACTTGGACGCTCCCAAACTTCCTTTTTTAGTCTGCTTATTAACCTGCTTTTAACCCCTTTAGGACACAGCCTTATTTCACCTTAAGGACCAGGCAATTTTTTGCAAATCTGACCAGTGTCACTTTAAGTGGTGATAACTTTAAAACGCTTTGACTTATCCAGGCCATTCTGAGAATTTTACCAAAAATTTGTAAAAAATTGCAATTTCCAAGTTTCAATTTCTCTACTTCTATAATACATAGTAATACCTCAAAAAATAGTTATTACTTTACATTCCCCATATGTCTACTTCATGTTTGGATCATTTTGGGAATGATATTTAATTTTTTGGGGATGTTACAAGGCTTAGAATTTAGAAGCAAATCTTGAAATTTATACGAAATTTTCAAAAACCCAATTTCTAGGGACCAGTTCAGGTCTGAAGTCACTTTGCGAGGCTTACATAATAGAAACCACCCAAAAATGACACCATTCTAGAAACTACACCCCTCAAGGTATTCAAAACTGATTATACAAACTTTGTTAACCCTTTAGGTGTTCCATAAGAATTAATGGAAAATAGAGATACAATTTCAAAATTTCACTTTTTTGGCAGATTTTCCATTTTAATAATTTTTTTCCAGTTACAAAGCAAGGGTTAACAGCCAAACCAAACTCAATATTTATTGCCCTGATTCTGTAGTTTACAGAAACACCTCATATGTGGTCGTAAACTGCTGTACGGGCACACTGTAGGGCGCAGAAGGAAAGGATTGCCATACAGTTTTTCGAAGGCAGATTTTGCTGGACTGTTTTTTTTGACACCACGTCCCATTTGAAGCCCCCCTGATGCACCCCTAGAGTAGAAACTCCATAAAAGTGACCCCATCTAAGAAACTACACCCCTCAAGGTATTCAAAACTGATTTTACAAACGTTGTTAACCCTTTAGGTGTTCCACAAGAGTAATTGGCAAATGGAGATGAAATTTCAGAATTTAAATTTTTGAGCAAATTTTCCATTTTAATCAATTTTTTCCAGTAACAAAGCAAGGGTTAACAGCCAAACAAAACTCAATATTTATGGACCTGATTGTGTAGTTTACAGAAACACCCCATATGTGGTCGTGAACTGCTGTACATTTTTTTGTCCAGGACAAATCTAGATTTCCCTCCAAAAAGAGGGAAAAGAAGGGGTGAAGAGAAGCGCACAATAGGGTAATATTGTTTACACAATCAAATAAAAGATAGTAAATAGTGGGATTAATCCACACTCACCTTGTAGTGTTGTGCTTAAATAGGCACAACTCTACTGAAAGCTTCGTAATAGTAGTGTCTTTTTTCCAGGGATGCAGCCGCAGATGGTTTGTTCTTTTCGGTGGGATGTCCACTCCCCCAGAAAAGAGTTTTCAATATAAAAGAAGAAGGAAGATTTCTGCCTCGGCGCAAAATACTGGAGAAGACAATCTTGGTGCAAGAGGAATTCTTGGTTTTAATAGAAACAACGCGTTTCGGGGATTACAGACTCCCCTTCATCAGGTTTCATAGTGATACAATAAATACAACAAAAAGGAAGACATTTATAGATAAAATGTATCAAAAAAACCGCCAAAAAGACGCACCTGGGTGACGCCCCCTAAGGGGAGGGGCCACCCCCAGGTGTCATCCGATGTGCGGCTTCAGTTTTTGTAAAAAGGTGTAGATATATAGCCGTTTTGGAGGTTAGGGCTAGAATCGCCAATCAGTTTGTGCAATAAATTTTATTACAAGTAGATTTCTTAATACTATTATTATTGTTCGAGAGAAGTTCTGTCATGTGATCGCTAACGATCACATGACCTCGGAGACCGGAAGCGGCAGCATCCTCTAGTGTTTGTGTACACCTCCTGTAGCTAGGGGAAACCAGCTCCCCGCTGACTATACAGGGTAAGTTGCGCATGCGCAGGAGTTTGTTTCGGAGCGGCCACTGGTTACTGTGACGTATGATGTCACATGATCGCTTGTTTCCAGTCACCTAATTCTATTTGCCGCTACTAGGTTTTTACTCAGCGATCCTGGCCATAGGTTGGTACTGTATATATTGGCTGTGGCTATTCATATGGACTCTGCTAGATATTGTGATAGCTCATACTAAAATACATATAGTAAAATATGTGGCTAAAAAATGGTAAAAATTGGATAAAAAACATAGATAAAGGTATTGATGATAAAGTAAACAATAAATAGTTGAATGGTATTCAGATACAATTCTAGAAGAATAAATAAAAATCAAAATGATGGCTGCTCTGTATGATATTTCCACAGTGCTATCCAATAGTGACATTAAATATATCATTCCAATGAAACCATAAATTAATAAATTAGATATTTCAACACGATACTAGATAAACACAATGAAGCTAATAGACAAGTAAAATTCGTATTTTTGTATATGTGTGTGGTATATAGGTTTTTATAAATTGATTTCAAAAGCCTCATTTAGCCCATAAGGATTCAGGCTATTAAGTTTGAAAATCCAGTACATCTCACGGCGTCTGAGATACTGGACATCTTTTTGGAGGTGGATTGGTATGAATTCAATGGGTGTTACAGTAAACCCGACACTGGTGCCATCGTGGTGTTCAGCCGCGTGTCTAGACACGCTATGTTTCATAAATTTTTTCTTTATATTTGAACGGTGCTTATTAAAACGGTTCCGTAGGGTTTGTATGGTGCGGCCTACATATTGTAAATGGCATGGGCATTCTAGTACATAGATTACATAACTGGAGTTGCAGGTTAAGTGGTGTTGTATTGGGAAGGATTCTCCAGTGATATGGCTATGGAAGGATGATCTTTGAAAGATACTATTGCAGCATAGGCATCTTTGGTGACCGCATTTGAAACTTCCTTTATGGGCTCTAGTGTCTGTGTCCTGATCATTATTAGGTTGTGTAGTTGGTCTTAGTTTGCTGGGAGCCAGAAGATTTTTCAGGGTTTTTGCTCTTCTATATGTGAACCGGGGGGTATCTGGAATAATCTGGCTTAGTATGGGGTCTCTTTTCAAGATATACCAGTATTTCCCCAGGGTTGCCTTTATGGCAGTATGTTTCTGGTTATAGGTGGTCACAAAATTATAGCAATATAGCCCAAAGTCAGTATTCTCCTTTCTTTTCTTTGTTGGAGCCAGGCATTCTAGTTGTGTTAGGCTTTTGGCTCTATCTTTGGCGCCCATAATGATCTTATTTGGGTATCCTTTTTGCTTGAACCTGGATATGAGAATGTTACTTTGCATATTGAAATCCGTATCCAGGGTACAGTTGCGCCGAATGCGTTTAAATTGGCTAAAAGGGATATTTGCCTTCCATTTCCTGTAATGTGTGCTGTCAAAATTGAGATAGCTGTTGCTATCTACCTTTTTGAAAAAGGTACGGGTTTTTATTTTATTGTTTTGGATAAAGATCTCCAGATCTAAGAATTCTATTTTCTTCCTATCTGATGTGCCTATGAATGAGATGCCCCAGTTGTTAGCATTGAGGTGGAGTATGAAATCCTCAATTGTAGATTTCTCTCCATCCCAAATGAAAATGAGATCGTCAATATATCTTTTAAAAAAGACGATATTTCCCCAGAATTTACTATTATATATGAAAGTTTCTTCAAACATTCCCATAAAAAGGTTTGCTAGGCTTGGTGCGAAACGCGTCCCCATCGCGGTCCCCCTTGTCTGTTTGTAGATCTGGTCCTGGAAGGTGAATGTGTTGTGAGTAAGAATGAATTCTATACCCTTTGTAATAAAGGTTTTTTGTTCCGTAGGCATTTCGGGATCGTTATTTAAAAAAACGGAAACACATTCTAATCCCAGTTTATGCGATATGTTAGTGTATAAGGCTGAAACGTCTAGGGATAGCCAATGGTAACTCTCTCTCCATTCTAAATCTTTGGTGGATGTTATAAGGGATGTAGAGTCTTTTAAATATGATTTTAGGGTTAAAACATATTTCTGGATATGAATGTCGATATAGTGGGAGAGATTGCGGGTAAGTGACGTCACTCCAGATATAATGGGTCTGCCTGGGGGATTTTTTGCATCTTTGTGAATTTTCGGAAGATGGTAAAAGGTCGCAAGCGTAGATTCTTTTACTAGGATGTACTCTTTCTCTTTCTTATCAAGCACTTTAGCTCCTGATTTGATTAGTCCCTCAAATTCCTCTCTATCTTTGGCGGACGGATCATTGGCGAGTGGTTCGTAATAGTTGGTGTTTGAGAGTATGTTATGGGCTTCTTTTAAATACTCCTCTCTATTTTGAATTACAATTCCACCTCCTTTGTCGGCGTTCCTTATTATTATTTCTGTGTTGGACTGTAAATTTTTCAGGGCTATTCTCTCACATGATTTGAGGTTGTGCTTTTTCTGGGGGTCTACTGACGTTCCCTGGTTGATTTGTCTAAAATCATTGGACACTAGGGAATAGAAAGTGTCCAAGAAGTTACCCTTATGGTGTATGGGATAGAAGCTGGATGGTGGTTTGAGGCCTGATGGTATGGCTTTCACTTCATCTCCCTCAGGTTTTGGAATGATGTCAGTTATTGAACTGGGGTTTTTTGTTCTGTTCTCTAACATTTTGAAATGTCGTTTCAGGGTGAGTTTTTTTATGAACCGGTTTAGATCTAGGAAGAGATCGAATTCATTGATTTTATTTGTTGGGCAAAAAGACAGGCCTTTGGATAATACTGAAATTTCTGCATTTTTTAGAGTATATGATGACAAATTGAAGATACCCGTTGGGTTTTCAGTGTTATTTGGATTTTGTTTTCCAATCAAGTTTTCCTTTTTATTTTTGTTTTTGTTTTTCCCTGCTCGGCATCCTCTTCTGAATTTTTTCTTTTGGTCGGTTTTCGGCCTAGTGGGTGAAAAAAATGTGTGATATTGATTGTTTTGGGGCTTTTCATGATGGGGTATGCTGCCGTGGGGTGTATGAGAGGTGGTAGAGCCATGGTGGTATTGGGGCTTTCCATGGTGGGGTGAGCTGCCGTGGGGTGTATGTGAGGTGGTAGAGCCATAAAAGAGGGGCCTGCTAAAGATAGATCTTCTATAGATACGCGGTCAGGATGATTGATGTTGGTATGTGTATTGGATACTAGAGGATCAGGTGTAGTGAAATGTACAGGGGGAGTGTATGTGTGTACGGTAAGGAGTGAATCGGCTTCTACATCTGAAGAATTGGAGGGGGTAGAACACCTAGATAGGGCTGTGGGGATGGATAGTGGGTGGGTGGGAAAGAAGGTGGGCGGGAGGTTGAGTGGTCCACACTCTGCCATGATCTTTTCAGGGAACACTATTGATGGAGATGTGGTGGGGATCGTGTTATTAGAGATGGAAAAATTACTTAGCTTGCTAGGGGTGAGTAATGGAGTGTGAAATTCCAATTTAGAGGAGTTTGGTTGTGAGATTGGGGTACCCCTATTGGGTGGGATGGTGTTAGTATACCGTTTGTCCGGATAGAGTGTATTATTATGAATTTTGGATTCACTTGTTCTGGTGGGTATGAGAGCTGGGTGAGTGGGTGGTTCCCTAGAGTCGGATTTGGGATGTGACTGGGCATGGGGATTTTTTGTATAATTGTTACTATTTGAATACATTTTACGCGCTTTATCCAAAACAATAAAATAAAAACCCGTACCTTTTTCAAAAAGGTAGATAGCAACAGCTATCTCAATTTTGACAGCACACATTACAGGAAATGGAAGGCAAATATCCCTTTTAGCCAATTTAAACGCATTCGGCGCAACTGTACCCTGGATACGGATTTCAATATGCAAAGTAACATTCTCATATCCAGGTTCAAGCAAAAAGGATACCCAAATAAGATCATTATGGGCGCCAAAGATAGAGCCAAAAGCCTAACACAACTAGAATGCCTGGCTCCAACAAAGAAAAGAAAGGAGAATACTGACTTTGGGCTATATTGCTATAATTTTGTGACCACCTATAACCAGAAACATACTGCCATAAAGGCAACCCTGGGGAAATACTGGTATATCTTGAAAAGAGACCCCATACTAAGCCAGATTATTCCAGATACCCCCCGGTTCTCATATAGAAGAGCAAAAACCCTGAAAAATCTTCTGGCTCCCAGCAAACTAAGACCAACTACACAACCTAATAATGATCAGGACACAGACACTAGAGCCCATAAAGGAAGTTTCAAATGCGGTCACCAAAGATGCCTATGCTGCAATAGTATCTTTCAAAGATCATCCTTCCATAGCCATATCACTGGAGAATCCTTCCCAATACAACACCACTTAACCTGCAACTCCAGTTATGTAATCTATGTACTAGAATGCCCATGCCATTTACAATATGTAGGCCGCACCATACAAACCCTACGGAACCGTTTTAATAAGCACCGTTCAAATATAAAGAAAAAATTTATGAAACATAGCGTGTCTAGACACGCGGCTGAACACCACGATGGCACCAGTGTCGGGTTTACTGTAACACCCATTGAATTCATACCAATCCACCTCCAAAAAGATGTCCAGTATCTCAGACGCCGTGAGATGTACTGGATTTTCAAACTTAATAGCCTGAATCCTTATGGGCTAAATGAGGCTTTTGAAATCAATTTATAAAAACCTATATACCACACACATATACAAAAATACGAATTTTACTTGTCTATTAGCTTCATTGTGTTTATCTAGTATCGTGTTGAAATATCTAATTTATTAATTTATGGTTTCATTGGAATGATATATTTAATGTCACTATTGGATAGCACTGTGGAAATATCATACAGAGCAGCCATCATTTTGATTTTTATTTATTCTTCTAGAATTGTATCTGAATACCATTCAACTATTTATTGTTTACTTTATCATCAATACCTTTATCTATGTTTTTTATCCAATTTTTACCATTTTTTAGCCACATATTTTACTATATGTATTTTAGTATGAGCTATCACAATATCTAGCAGAGTCCATATGAATAGCCACAGCCAATATATACAGTACCAACCTATGGCCAGGATCGCTGAGTAAAAACCTAGTAGCGGCAAATAGAATTAGGTGACTGGAAACAAGCGATCATGTGACATCATACGTCACAGTAACCAGTGGCCGCTCCGAAACAAACTCCTGCGCATGCGCAACTTACCCTGTATAGTCAGCGGGGAGCTGGTTTCCCCTAGCTACAGGAGGTGTACACAAACACTAGAGGATGCTGCCGCTTCCGGTCTCCGAGGTCATGTGATCGTTAGCGATCACATGACAGAACTTCTCTCGAACAATAATAATAGTATTAAGAAATCTACTTGTAATAAAATTTATTGCACAAACTGATTGGCGATTCTAGCCCTAACCTCCAAAACGGCTATATATCTACACCTTTTTACAAAAACTGAAGCCGCACATCGGATGACACCTGGGGGTGGCCCCTCCCCTTAGGGGGCGTCACCCAGGTGCGTCTTTTTGGCGGTTTTTTTGATACATTTTATCTATAAATGTCTTCCTTTTTGTTGTATTTATTGTATCACTATGAAACCTGATGAAGGGGAGTCTGTAATCCCCGAAACGCGTTGTTTCTATTAAAACCAAGAATTCCTCTTGCACCAAGATTGTCTTCTCCAGTATTTTGCGCCGAGGCAGAAATCTTCCTTCTTCTTTTATAGTGAACTGCTGTACAGGCACACGGCAGGGCGCAGAAGGAAAGGAATGCCATACGGTTTTTGGAAGGCAGATTTTGCTGGACTGTTTTTTTGACACCATGTCCCATTTGAAGCCCCCCGATCATGTTTTAGTGTTTCCATAGTTTTTTTAAGTTTTTGGGCGATTACCTTGGGTAGGGTATGATTTTTGCGGGATGAGATGACAGTTTTATTGGCACTATTTTGGGGTGCGTGTGACTTTTTGATCGCTTGCTATTACACTTTTTGTGATGTATTGTGACAAAAAATTTCTTTTTTTACACCGTTTTTATTTTAATTTTTTTTTACGGTATTCACCTGAGGGGTTAGGTCATGTGATATTTTTATAGAGCCGGTCGATACGGACGCGACGATACCTAATATGTATACTTTTTTTAAATTTATTTTACACAATAACGGCTTTTTTAAAACCAAAAAAATTATGTTTTAGTGTCTCCATATTCTGAGCCATAGTTTTTTTAAATTTTTGGGCGATTATCTTAGGTAGGGGCTCATTTTTTGTGGGATGAGGTGACGGTTAGATTGGTACTATTTTGGTGGGCAAACTTTTTGTGATGTAAGGTGCCCAAAAAAATGGTTTATTTAGCACAGTTTTTATTTTTTATTTTTACGGTGTTCATCTGAGGGGTTAGGTCACGTGATGTGTTTATAGAGCCGATCGATGCGGCGATACCTAATATGTATACTTTTTTTCCCCCCTATTTTTTACTAATTTTTTTAACTTTATTTGGAGAAAATGAAGTTTTTTTTTATTTTTACTTGAAACTTTTAATTTTTTGGGGAAAACTTTATGAAAAAATAAACAAAAACTTTTTTCACTTTATTTTTTGTCCCACTTTGGGACTTGAACTTTTGGGGGTCTAATCCCTTTACAATGCATTCCAATACTTCTGTATTGGAATGCATTGCCTGTATGAGTAATACATTGAGTATTACTGGTACAGCTTCTTAGGCATCGCGCTGCCTTCCATGCCATCGGGTCCCCCCTACAGCCGCATGGGGACCCGATGGCACCACCGCAACCGCAGGTAAAAGCCGCAAACCGCAGGTCTGAATTGAACTGCGGTTTGTGGCGATCGCCGACACGGGGGCGGGGGGGGGTGTCACGGGACCCCCCCGCGTATTTAGCCAAGGTGCCTGCTCAATGATTTGAGCAGGCACCGGGTTCCGATCACCGCCGGGCGGCAGTGATCGTAAATACACATGACGTACCGGTACGTCATGTGTCCTTAAGTACCAGGACAACATGCCGTACCGGTACGTCATGTGTCCTGAAGAGGTTAATGGCATGTAAAGAAGCTAAGTAATATTACTTCTCATATAGTGATCTGATGTACTTTGAAACAAACTTTTTATATCACAGTGATTTTAATTAATATTCATACAGGCAGGACATGTTTTGTACCTTGTCATAGGCCCATTTATCATGTAAGTGCTCGGCGTTCTTATTGACAATATATTCCAGCTTCTCAGGTAATGTCAGACTGTAAAACAAAAAATAATCTCTCATGTTGGTCGGAAATGAAAAAGCTGCTTCAGCATGATTGCTATCTTTTTCTGAGCTAAAGATTAGCATAACATCATTTTATTTCATCATGTAATTCTACAAGAAATCCAGGGACACAGCAAACTCAGAAAATGTTCAGATGTAGCAATCTTTCACTTTACACTTAACACATCAAATACACAGTTGCAGGAGTCTTAAAAATGTACACAACAAAAAAAACATTGAAACTCAGGTTAAATTTTGCTTTATTTAAAGGAAGGT
Source organism: Bufo bufo (assembly GCF_905171765.1). Taxonomy (NCBI): domain Eukaryota; kingdom Metazoa; phylum Chordata; class Amphibia; order Anura; family Bufonidae; genus Bufo; species Bufo bufo. The sequence continues at coordinate 49,118,070 of NC_053399.1, forward strand.
CTGTCAGCTCCGCAATCACCAACATAATCATAATGCCTTTGAGTACCCCTTCTTGGTATAATAAGCATACCTTTATCTTTATCTACAATTTTAAGAAAATCATTATTCCTGTATGCAAATTAGGAAGTAAAGGGGTTCAATAACTGGCTTTAGCAGTGATGTGTCGCTTGTGGCCATGTCACTGCTGAGGCCAGTTATTGGCTGTAGCAGAGCATATGACCATGCCCTGCAGATTATATATCAACTACATATATTTTGGTGCAAATTTTGGTGCAAAATGGGCCATTTACCCTTTCCTATAAAGCCACTTCCCTTTTCTGTTAAACCATGCACCCTTGTCGGGCTTTCTCTAAACCTATATGGGTCAAAGTGCACTAAGTTGACAGACATGGAAGTTCACAGACCCCTAAAATCTTTACATGGACACCTTCTGGTCTCATGCACCTTATGTTAAAGGGAACCGTTCATGTGGATATTTGATTATAATCTAACTAATTATATACAATCATTAACTACTAAAAAGTACCTTAGATGTATTCACTTACTGGTGTGACAGATGGTTATCTCATAATATACACACAAAGATGTCACATGCCGTATGCTAATGAGCTGATTTGAGTCCAGCGTGATGTCAGTGAGTCCAGCGTATTTTTAATTCAGAGCTATAGCCACTCCCCTGCCCACCTCACACACCTGACACTCCCCTCAATCAGCAGCAGGTAGGCGGGGAGAGTCAGGAGCTCATGAATATTCATGACTCATCATTATCAGCTGGAGCTTTTCAATACAAGATGTTGGCAGATTGACTGAGTCAATTAAAGAAAGTAACCCAGCATTTTGCTAAGAGAATCAGTCACTTATTTATGTTGCCCTTAGTTAGGACACCATAAAACTGGTGACAGGTTCCCTTTAAGAACCCTGATGCAGACCATCACTGAAATCTGTTGTAAAATAGCCTTTGGTGGCCTAAGACTGCTGAAGGGAAAAACTGAAATATTTGAAACTCCCCACACTCTATATTTTGTATGTTTTTAAAGCTTCCAACATCCACATGCTCACCACGGACACAGTCACTAGGCATAAAGGGTGATAGCAAGCATGGACTGTTGAACTGACATTGGTAACAGATTATGTATAGTTCTGCTTACAAATAAATCTGTGGCTGATGCAACTAAGGGTCCATTCACACGTCCGCAAAATGGGTCCGCATCCGTATCACACTTTTGCGGAACGGGTGCGGACCCATTCATTTTCAATGGGGCTGCAAAAGATACAGACAGCACACAGAGTGCTGTCAGCATTCGCGCTTCCGTTCCGCAGCCCCGCAAAAAAATAGAACATGTCCTATCCTTGTCCGCAGGTAAAAAGGAAATCCTGCTCCTGCGCTTCAAACCCAATTCAGACAGTCTTGGATGTAGAAAGCTTTCTTTATTCCATAAAAAATGTGCACAAGTAAAAACAACGCATTTCGGGGAGTTCAGATCCCCTTCATCAGGTTGACCATCAACCTGAACGGCATCTGAACTCCCCGAAACACGTTGTTTTTACTTGTGCACATTTTTTATGGAATAAAGAAACCTTTCTACATCCAAGACTGTCTGAATTGGGTTTGAAGCGCCGGAGCAGGATTTCCTTTTTACCTAAAGCACCTTTCCGGAGGGACTGGACATCCCTTTTGAAGGAACCCCGATTTGCAGCAGCACACCCAAGGACCGACTCTTGTGTGATAAGCCTTCAATAGGGTTGTGCCTATATTAGCACAACCCCACAAGGTGAGCCTTTAGTGTACACCTTTGTTACCATCTAATTAAACGTATTGTGCGCTTTCTTGAGCCTTAGGCACGTCCACTTCTCTAAAGAACCAATCCTTGTCCGCAAACAAGGACAAGAAAAGGCATTTCTATCATAGTGCCGGCCATGTGCGGTCCGCAAAATGCAGAACGCACATGATCGGTGTCCATGTTTTGCGGATCCGCAATTTGCGGACATGTGAATGGACCCTAATCCTAAAATTTACTGTAGACCCAAATTTACTAATATGAGTGCACCTAGACCTTGTCGCAGATTGCACCACAATTTGGTGCATCTAATTAAAAACAAAAATACTATGTGATTTGCTTGCCAAGGGACATGGCATAACAAAAAAAATGCATGATTTAGCAGGAAAGGAGTGTAGCAGTTTTAAATTTTGTTGCACCAAATTGCATAAAAATGTGACATTTTGTACCAAAATTGTGCAACAATTCTTGCTTAAAACTCGGCATAAAGTTTGAAAAAAGTGGTGAATTTCTAGACTCCCTGTCTGAATTTCTACCATAATAGTCATCATTGAGCAGAGATAAGAGCTGCAATCATTCCCTCTGTATGGGGACGAGTTACTGCTATTCGATCCGATCGCTTCTCCCCATACAGATCGGCTGTTTGCCGGCAGCACATCCCCATTTACACAGGTAGAATCAATGCTGATGAGTAGTGTTGAGAGAAGTTATGAAAACTTAGATTTTGCTGCTTCGCCGAATTTCACAAAGAAGTTCGCTCCATGACGAATTGCTTCGTCACGGAGCACATTTCTTTGTAAGTAGCAGGCGCAATGATGGGGAACGGGGATTGCGCCTACCCAGTCATTGAACCCCTCAAGATGTTTGTCATTGCTGATCGTGGCCTCTGATGTAAAAATGGAGACCTTTAAGGGGTTAAAAAACAACAACTCACCTCATCCATTTGAGCATGAAGAGGCCACCACAGTCGTCCTGATTGAAGATCCAGAGCGAAATCTCATACAGGGTTTGGTGACAACATACGTCACCATGCATGAGATATTGTGCGTGCTCTTCAATCAAGATGACTGCTGCACCCTCTTTGAGCTCAAATGGATGAGGTGTGTAATTATTATTTTTTTTTGCCATTTCAGGGAAAATAGATTTTGTAAAAATGCTCATCTCCAATAATTCGCCCAATGCTCAGCCCATGTTAAAGGGCGTTTAACCTGCTCAATAGCCTATGCCTTTTCATTTACGTTGTGAAATGGTTGTTTGCTGCCAGAGAGGTGGTTGTGGATCCACATGCTTACCACATGGCATGTCCTCCAACAAGTAAGTTATTTTGAACTAAAAAAAAATAAAAAACTTACTGAACTGTATTGATGGGCTTTGGGTCAAAATTTCCTTCGGTGTCTACTGACATCTGCTTCTCAGGTGTTGCTTTAATTCTTGTGTCAACATAATCAGGAGGCAAAGCACCAGCGATTGCACTGAGACATGGCAAGGACATTCTGAAGAGCTCAGCCTCATACTTCTGCAGGAGAGATAGGAACTGATTGGAAAGTCCCACAGAAAAACATGCAAAATGGTTAGTGACAGCAACACAGCCAGGTCACAGCAGCAACTGGAGAAGACGTTTAGTAAAGGAACAAGACTACAAAGATTGCATTTCAAGTCCCAAGCAGCAAACTGCAAACTCATGCACCAATGAACATTACACTATTTCAGTTTTATCAACGTTTAATGCACAAGAATGCAGTTGTTAATCTGTATGACAGAGGACAAACTTTATTTTCATGCATTTAACTACCTCCCATCCTAACATTTATTATATTAAAAAAAATTCATAGTAGCAATATGCAAGATACTATAAATGTATATCATGAAAAATCTCTAGCATATAAAAAAAAAAAAACTAACCTTTTACAAATAATAAGGGGAACATTTTGCTCTTTTACTTTTAAAGGTGTCGTCTCACTTCAGTAAATGGCATTGATCAAGTAGGGAAAGTTAATACAAGGCACTTACTAATGTTGTGTGATCGTCCATATTAACTCCTTTGCTGGCTTGATCCATTTTTCCATTACATTATACACTGCTTGTTTCCATGGTTACGACCACCATGCAATCCATCAGCGGTGGCCGTGCTTGAATGTTATAGTAAAAAGCGACGGCCTCTCTTGTGGCCCAGATTGTGGTAGCGCACAAAGGCCGATGCTTTTTCCTAGAGTGCGCAAGCATGACCACCGCTGCTGGATTACAAGGTGGTCGTAACACCGGGAAACGAGCAGCGTATAATGTGATGGAAAAATGAATCCAGCCAGTAAAGGAGGCAATATGGACAATCACAATACATTAGTAAGTGCCTTATATTAACTTTCTCTACATGATAAATGCCATTTGCTGACGTGCAACAACCCCTTTAATGCATTTATTTATGTAATAAAAACTGGTTATCGCTCATCAGTGGTCTTCAACCTGTTTTACAACAGGTTAGATGCCATTACTATATTTAATGGAAACTGGGCTAATTAAAGTATCCCCTAGGTATTCAATCATTGCTACTTTATTAGTTATAGCAACGCATGCACTTTAAAGTCAATCTCCACCTTTAGAGGCACTTTAATATACACTCATTGACAAAAAAAATAAACAAAGGAGTTATTGGAATTGAATGAAACTTTTACGTGTGTGAATGTAATGATGATATACTGTATGTGATCACAATATTAGATCAAAAGACTAGGTTTATTGGGGAAACAGTACAATTAAAAGTACCCTGTTGAGCCACCTCAAGCCTGAGATATGGTTGGCATGGAGGCATACAAGTTCCCTATAGTATCCTGCGGCACATTTCCCTACAGGTCTTGTAGCTGGGCCTGTAGATCCTGCACGCTCATAGGTTTGCAGAAGCTGATGTCCCAGCTGGTCCCATAAATGCTTAATTGAAAATAAATCTGGGGACTGGGGAGGCCAAGAAAGTGTTGTAATCTGGCGGATACTTTCCTAGGAAACCCTTGCTGTGTGTGGGTGAGGATTAACCTGCTGAAAAATGGCAGCCCTGCCATGAGAGGATGTCCTCCACATATACAGCCAGGTCCATCGACACAATTCTAAATTTTTTGGGCTCTATACACCACCACAATGGATTTGAAATGAAACAAACAAGATGTGCTTTACCTGCAGACTGACAGCTTTAATTTGAGGGAATTTACATCCAAATCAGGTGAACGGTGTAGGAATTACAGCAGTTTGCATATGTGCCTCCCACTTGTTAAGGGACCAAACGTAATGGGACAGAATAATCATAAATCAAACTTTCACTTTTTAATACTTGGTTGCAAATCCTTTGCAGTCAATTACAGCCTGAAGTCTGGAACGCATAGACATCACCAGACGCTGGGTTTCATCCCTGGTGATGCTCTGCCAGGCCTCTACTGCAACTGTCTTCAGTTCTGTCTTCAGCAAGTGAAATGCATGCTCAATCGGATTTAGGTCAGGTGATTTACTTGGCCATTGCATAACATTTCACTTCTTTCCCTTAAAAATCTCTTTGGTTGCTTTTGCAGTATGCTTTGGGTCATTGTCCATCTGCACTGTGAAGCGCCGTCTAATGAGTTCTGAAGCATTTGGCTGAATATGAGCAGATAATATTGCCCAAAACACTTCAGAATTCATCCTGCTGCATTTGTCAGCAGTCACATCATCAATAAATACAAGAGAACCAGTTCCATTGGCAGCCATACATGCCCACGCCATGACACTACTACCACCATGCTTCACTGATGAGGTAGTATGCTTAGGATCATGAGCAGTTCCTTTCCTTCTCCATACTCTTCTCTTCCCATCAGTCTGGTACAAGTTGATCTTGGTCTCATCTGTCCATAGGATGTTGTTCCAGAACTGTGAAGGCTTTTTTAGATGACGTTTGGCAAACTCTAATCTGGCCTTCCTGTTTTTGAGGCTCACCAATGGTTTACATCTTGTGGTGAACCCTCTGTATTCACTCTGGTGAAGTCTTCTCTTGATTGTTGACTTTGACACACATACACCTACCTCCTGGAGAGTGTTCTTGATCTGGCCAACTGTTGTGAAGGGTGTTTTCTTTACCAGGGAAAGAATTCTTCGGTCATCCACCACAGTTTTCCGTGGTCTTCTGGGTCTTTTGGTGTTGCTGAGCTCACCGGTGCGTTCCTTCTTTTTAAGAATATTCCAAACAGTTGTTTTGCCCACGCCTAATGTTTTTGCTATCTCTCTGATGGGTTTGTTTTGTTTTTTCAGCCTAATGATGGCTTGCTTCACTGATAGTGACAGCTCTTTGGATCTCATCTTGAGAGTTTACAGCAACAGATTCCAAATGCAAATAGCACACTTGAAATGAACTCTGGACATTTTATCTGCTCATTGTAATTGGGATAATGAGGGAATAACACACACCTGGCCATGGAACAGCTGAGAAGCCAATTGTCCCATTACTTTTGGTCCAATAACAAGTGGGAGGCACATATGCAAACTGTTGTAATTCCTACACCGGTCACCTGATTTGGATGTAAATACCCTCAAATTAATGCTGACATTCTGCAGTTAAAGCACATCTTGTTTGTTTCATTTCAAATCCATTGTGGTGGTATATAGAGCCAATACCTTTAATATTTATGGACCTGACTGTAGCTGCGTTGTTAGTGTCCCTCGTATCACTACTAGGGGTAACCAACTGCTGTATGTGATGGCTCCCCAGATAATCACACCAGCAGCTGGGGCAGTGTGTCGCTCCACAGCAAAGGCAGGATTGAAGCACTCACCACGAGGCCTCCATACTTGAATCTGACCGTCGTCAGATACCAGACAGAACCTGAATTCATCTATAAAGACAATACAGGTCCAGTCCATAGTACTTCATGTTTCTCATTCACAACACCACTGCAAACAAGGGTGACAGTGGCAGGCTGTCAATGGCAGGAAATGAATTGGGTGCCATGACACCAAGATTCCTTCTGCTATGCTCCTGGAAATGGTCTGAGCAGAGACAGGGATGTGTAATGAAGGTGCCTCCTGTGTCTGGATGCTGGACAACAAAAATGTGGATGCTGCTCATGCTTTTTGGTGGATCAAACAATTCTGTCTACTGGTGGTCTTGTCTGGGCTTGCAGTATTCCAGTTGTGCATGACTTCATGTAATCAATGCTCCCAACACCTGTGATGTTTCTATGCTTTAATTGTGAGTATGAAAGAATGCTGTCCATATAATACAACCTCCTCAGGGGCGTAGCTATAGGGGTTGCAGAAGTAGCAGTCTCTACCAGGCCCAGGAGCCTGAGGGGGCCCAAAGACCCTTGTGCCACATAAGAAGACACTGGTATTATAGAAAGTACATACAGGTCAAGTTACACCTCTGGATGGAGTGAAGGGGTAAGGTCATTTGGCATGGGGGGAGGGGCGTTTCAATTTTTGCCTCAAGCTGCCGGAAGGCTATGTGCTTCCCTGTCCCTGGCCACAAAGCACTGAGGGAAGGGGAGGCCCAAGCTGAACTATTGCACCAGGGCCCATGAGACTTTAGCTATATCCTTGAACTTCTTCAATGTGGTCACAATGAACTGAAAGCTCCAGCAGTATCAATGCAAAGCTGGCTTGAGACCGATCTTCATTTTGTTGCACAGACACAAGGCAAACCAAGAAACCATGCCACCATTACAGTCCAATTACACACATTCCCATGTGATCCTCTGAGGGCAGCTTCCATCTTATATTTTGGAGCTGTAAAAATTCCGGGATTACAGCAGAAATATATCCTAATCTTGCCTAAAGGCAGTCCCTGACTCCCTGTATATAACCAAACCTTGTCCAAGGATTCCTAGAGATTATGGCAGGCTCAACAGACCAAACTGTTATTTTTTTTTTTCTTAAAGAAATAACTGAGCAGAGAGAATAATGATTTCATTATCTCCTGTCAGCGATCCAAGCCAGAGGATTCCTGGGAGGCCGGCACAGCTCAAGAAAATACGTCTCTGAGCAGGATCACAGCAATAAAACTATCGCATTATGAAAGGGAATTAAATATTAACCATTTAATTTACATAGAGAAAGCCAACCCTGTCGCAGGCACGCCGGGCAAAGGATGCATCCAGCATCAGAATATCTGTCACTCCACCATACCGTCCTCAACGCCTGTCACATCTCATCACGAATATCCCATACATCGGGTGACTTATCTTTTATAGGACTTTCTGAATATTACATACATCGGGCTCGTTTTACATTTTTGGAATTTCATTATATACATCATCGCACGAACTGCGCTCTTCAAGAATGTGGTTAACGTTGGATCAGTTTGCAGAAGGAAATTCACAGAAAATGATTACACAGCAAGAACAACTTACAGGCAGGAATATTACGTTAATTAAATGGTCTCAAATGGAATTTTGTACAGCTATGGGCTACCTTTTCATTTTTTTTTATACTGTTTACATGCTATTTTGTTCAGTAAAGCTCCAGGATAGAGAAGCTTCTCTGTCACTGTGTGTGTTTTATTATCCTCACCAGCAAGTTAAGCCTTAATGCTTCAAATATTAAAAAATAATCTTTTCTTTTATTCTGTTTGGCTTCAGTGAATTTAATAAAAATCCTTGACTGAAATATTAATACATTTGCAATATAGAAAATAGCTAGATCCTGACAAACAGCAGCCAAATGTGACACAGTCAGACACAAATCCACGGTAGAAAATGTTACACACTATATCAGACTGTGAAAATACCTTATGAGAAAGGGAGTCAAAAATCCCCCAGAACAGCTTCTCTGTCAAGTGCAATTCCTCCTCTGAGGCCAAACCAAAGCTCCCCCATCCAGAAGGAAGGCAGTAATATTTCCAGCTCAGCTCATAATGGTTTGTCAGGAGCTACAAACAAAGAAAAATATATATTCACGACATGAGGTGCATTGCTGTTTTGCAGCATACCGTAAAGCAGATTCCAAGCAAGATTTTTCAGAAGCATGAATAAGATTGTTAGGGCTTTTTCACATAAGCGTGTCCCTTGTGGGAATCACGCTCCGTGTGAGAGAGGGATTGTGCGTTCTGGACTTAGGAAGCGGTTGGCATTATAATGATTTATAATGCTGGGTGCCTGTCTGACCTTTCTGTAATGGAATCATACGGACATAAAGCTGTCACTATGATTCCATTACAGAAAGGTCATGCAAAGGCACCCAGCATTGTAAATCATGATAATGTCATGTGCTTCCTAAGTCCAGAACGCATGATCCCTCTCTCATACGGAGCATGATTCCCGCAAGGGACACGCTTGTGTGAAAGAGCCCTTATACTTGGTGTATGACAGTCAAAAGAATATGACTTAACATCAGCAATATAAAAGGCCTCTTTCACACAAGTGATATGGATTGAGTCAGGATATGTTCAGGAAAAAACTGATGGTTTAGCAAGCAAGTTCAATCACTTTTATCATCTTTTTCAGTACCAGATTGTATCCGAATTACATTCATTTTTTACAAGCGTGAAGACAAACAAAAGAATAACAATCTACATCCGAGTACAGAGAAGAGCTACTTCTATAACGGTCATAGAATTGGTTGCCTGCTGCCTAGGGATCGACCGATTATGGGTTTTACCGATAATATCGGCCGATATTCAGGATTTTGACCGTTATCGGTATCGGCATCTATTTTGCCGATATTCCGAAAACGTATTGGGAACACAGATCGCGCTGCTCTCAGCGCTCTCCACATTCCCTCAGCAGCACAGGGGAGAAGGAAGCAGTGTCTCCCTCCCCCTGTGATGCTGCTGCCGCTGCCGCCAATGAGAGGAGAGCAGACAAGAGGAGGGGAGGGGCTGTGTTGCAACTGCGCCACCAATGATGTTAACTTACTCATTCATTCAAATTGAACAGGAGGCGGGAGCTGGCTGCAGAATCACATAGCCGGCAACCGACCTCTATGAGCGGTAGCTGTGATCTGCGGTAGTTAACCCCTCAGGTGCCGCGGATCGCAGCTACCGCTCATAGAGGTCGGAAGCCGGCTATGTGATTCTGCAGCCAGCTCCCACCTTCTGTATAGGAATAAATGAGCGATTTATGTTCATTGGTGGCGCAGTGTGCCCCCCCAAGCCCCCCAGTATTAATCATTGGTGGCGCAGTGCGCCCTCCCAAGCCCTCCAGTATTAATCATTGGTGGCGCAGTGCGCCACCCACCCCCACCCCAGTATTAAAAACATTGGTGGCGCAGTGCGCCCCCCACCCCAGTATTAAAAACATTGGTGGCGCAGTGCGCCCCCCCGCCCAAGCCCCCCCAGTTTTAATCATTGGTGGCAGTGGCCACAGGGTCCCCTCTCCCCTCCTCCTCCGATCGGAGCCCCAGCAGTGTAAGCCTGGGGCTCCATTCGGTTACCATGGCAGCCAGGACGCTATTGAAGCCCTGGCTGCCATGGTAAGCTCCATGCTGCTGTGTGCACAGAGCACAGAGCAGCAGGGACAGTGTGAGTTCCTATTCACCCTATTAGAGCTCTGTCAGGGTGAATAGGACAAGGGTTCTAGTCCCTAAGGGGGCTAAAAGTTAGTAAAAAAAAAAAAATACAAAATAAAAATATTAAGTATAAATGAAAAAGAAAGATTTACAAAAAAAAACAACACATTAACAATAAAAATATTCATTTTCAGCAGATTTGTGTAGGATTTTTTTTTTTTTCAAAAATGAAATTTCACAGAATATCGGTATAAATTATCGGCTATCGGATTCCACAGGATCTGGGATAATTATCCCTATTCGCATGATCGGTGAGGGTCCCAATGGTAGGACCCCCCGTATCTAATAGTGATGAGCGGCAGGGGTCATATTCGAATTTGCGATATTTCGCGAATATTTTGTAGAATATTCGTAGAATATTCGCAAATTCGAATATTCGTTATATTCTACGATTTTTTTACTTGAAAAATCGGCAATGTAATAATCGTGTAATATGCAAATTTTCGGAATGCGAATTTCTATTGCAAATTTTTCACACAACTATTAGACAAAGAAGATTATAGCACTATATTAGCTAAATTGCTCTATATAATTTTTTTTTCCGAATATTCGCTATATTGCTATATATTCTTGTTTTAGAATATTACAAATATTCGAAATTACGAATATATATCACTATATTCAAAATATTCGCGAATTTTCGAAGTACCTATATTCGCGATAAAAATTTGAAATTCTAATATTCGTGATCAACACTAGTATCTAACAGTTATCTGCTATCCTGTGGATGGAGGATAACTTTACATAACAGGAATGCTCCTTTAAGTACAGTTTCACAGTGAACATTTAAAAAGAACCTGGCTGTCACCATGAAATGCAGTGCAATCTGCAGGCAGCATGTTATCGAGGAGGAGGAGTTGAGATGATGGATACATAGTTTTGTAATTCATAAATTGAAATCCCTGCTCTTTTTTAGTTCAGTTGTACACATCTTATCAGTGATTAATGACATTCCCATTTGCATGCTCCAAGCAGCTGCAGATTGTTGGGAAGGCAGCGTTCCCTCCTGACAGTCGGCTGCTCATTCAGTGGAGGAGACCGATGTCTTTACATGCAGTGATCACCTCCACAGTATGAGAACGAGAGGTCACTATTGCGATCGCTCATCCTCATACAGCTACATTGTTTCTGGGCAGATCACTGTTTAGAAATGATAATTTAGGTGCTTGCCTGAAAGACAGGATCACTCGATGAACAAGAGTTTCGCTCATTCATTGAGAGATCAGCGGCTCATTTACATGGGCAGATTGTCGGGAATGAGTGTTTGCAGGAACATTCAATCCCGATAATCTGTCAGAGAATCTGCCTGTGTAAATCCACCTTTAGATTCTATATAGAGATAGCTGTCAGTCACTGATAACTACTCAAGGAGGTGTTCTCAGTGATTGATAGAATTATCTGTGTAAGGCCTCTTTCACACGACCGTTTTTTTTTTCCGTTTTGCGGGCCGTTTTTTGCATTCCGTATACGGTCCGTATACGGAACCATTCATTTCAATGGTTCCGCAAAAAAAAACGGAATGTACTCCGTATGCATTCCGTTTCCGTATTTCTGTTTTTCCGTTCCGTAGAAAGATAGAACATGTCCTATATTTGGCCGCAAATCACATTCCGTGGCTCCATTAAAGTCTATGGGTCCGCAAAAAAACGGAATGCATACGGAAATGCATCCGTATGTCTTCCGTATCTGTTCCATTTTTTGCGGAACCATCTATTGAAAATGTTATGCCCAGCCCAATTTTTTCTATGAAATTACTGTATACTGTATATGCCATACGGAAAAACGGAACGGAAAAACGGAACGGAAACGGAAACACAACGGAAACAAAAAACGGAACAACGGATCCGTTTAAAACGGACCGCAAAACACTGAAACACTGAACCGTTGTTCCGTTTTTTGTTTCCGTTGTGTTTCCGTTTCCGTTCCGTTTTTCCGTATGGCAAATACAGTATACAGTAATTTCATAGAAAAAATTGGGCTGGGCATAATATTTTAAATAGATGGTTCCGCAAAAAACAGAACGGATACGGAAGACATACGGATGCATTTCCGTATGCATTCCGTTTTTTTGCGGACCCATAGACTTTAATGGAGCCACGGAACGTGATTTGCGGCCAAATATAGGACATGTTCTATCTTTCAACGGAACGGAAAAACGGAAATACGGAAACGGAATGCATACGGAGTACATTCCGTTTTTTTTGCGGAACCATTGAAATGAATGGTTCCGTATACGGACCGTATACGGAACGCAAAAAACGGCCCGCAAAACGGAAAAAAAAAAACGGTCGTGTGAAAGAGGCCAAAGCCATACTGTCGTGTGAAAGAGGCCTAAAGGTGGATTTACTTGTTCCTGCAAACGCTCATTCCAGATAATCTCGCCATCAAAATGTGCCGCCGATCATCTTATGAACAAGCGAAACACTCGTTCATTGGGTAATCTTGTAGTTTGTGTAGGCACACCAACCATCATTCCTGGGCAGCAGATCGTACTGTCTAAACAGCAATCTGCTGCCCAGAAACATTGATTCTGTATGAGGACAAGGGATCACTATAGCGATCCGTTCTTTTCATACTGTGAAGGAGATCACTGCATCTAAATGCAGCGGTATCCTTCACTGAGCGAGCAGTCGACTATCGAGAAGGAAAGCTTCCTTCCTAACAATCCTCTGTCACATTGTGCAGAGTAAACCCGCCTTTAGAGTGTATACTGAGATAGTGGTCAATCACTGATATTTGTACACGGGGGAGGTGTTATCAGTGATCGTTTGTATTCTCTGTGTAAGTGTGTATACATAGATAGCTGTCAGTCACTGATAGTTGTACACGGGGGAGGTGGTATCAGTGATTGTTTGTATTCCCTGTGTAAGGAAAGTGTGTATACATAGATAGCTGTCAGTCACTGATAGCTATAGCTGTACATGGGGGAGGCTTTATCAGTGATTGTTAGCATTCTCTGTGTAAGTGTGTATACAGATATAGCTGTCAGTCACTGATAGCTGTACACGGCGGAGGTGTTATCAGTGATTGATAGCATTCTCTGTGTAAGTGTGTATACAAAGATAGCTGTACAGGGGGAGATGTTATCAATGACTGATTCTCTGTGTAAGACCTCATGCACACGAATGTGTGTCACCCGGGCCCCTGCTGCAGACCACAAATGATCCGGCATTAATGCATTTCAATGGAAAATAATGCCACAGCATGCTGCGGTATTTTATCCGGCCAAATACCGTAAGAGGGACTGAACTGAAGACATCCTGATGCATACTGAACGGATTGCCCTCCATTCAGAATGCATTAGAATAAAACTGATCAGTTTTTTTCCAGGATTGAGCCCCTAGGACGGAACTAAATACCGGAAAACTTTAACACTGCAAGTGTGAAAGTACCCTTAAAATGAATGTATCATCATAAAATTATCAATCTATTCTTCAAATCATATAAACATATACAATTAAGAATGTTTGTAATTACATTTTTTAATTTTCCATGTCACTATCTATATTCAAAAAATCCTGAAATCCTGCATTTTATACGATGGCCACTAAGCCTAAAAATAGGTGGACATATACCATTTTCTGTAAAGACCACTTTTCAACAGTCATCTTATTGTCATCACAGGCAGGATGACAAATACCGATAACACTTCTGTGTAGATAAGACAGGATGCACTATTCACAATATAACCTAAAGAAAGAAAACACAAGAGCCACCATTCACAATAAGTGATGGATGCAGCTTATCTACTACTGCTCCCTGCACAATGACTGAGCAGACTCAATACTGAGTGCTATGCTAGCCAAGGATGCCACACAACTGTTTAACATACTGTAAGTGAGAGTTCACCCTCCTATTCCAAACCTTTGGCAAAGAAAGAAGTGAAATGGGAGCAGCCAGTAAATGTGCTCTTATCAGAGAAGACACAGATGCATGTGGGTATTATATACTTTGTAGCTAGTATGGTACAATTGACAATGGCTGACAATGTCATTGGGGCCCCATGGTTGGCACTGAGCATCCCAAAAATGTGCATGTTTGGCATAATAGTCTTGCGACTTTTACCTCTTTTTATCCCATTTTTGGAAGTTGGCAGGTATCTGAGCATGCAATGTACAGTAACACAACCTATTATGTTCATACTGGGTTATGAATTATGCTTATAAGCTACCTTCAGAGGCATTTTACAGTATTCGTTGAGCAATGGGACATCAAAAACCAGACGCCGCAGGAGCTGCTGAAGCATGGAAGGCCGCATATGACTGAAAAGAAAAGGAAAAGTTTGCATGACTGAGGTGACAAAATATTTTATTTTTTCATGGAAAAGCATCATTTCATATCCATATGTGCTTACATTTCCTGTTATTCAGGCTGCAGGCTTAAAGGGTTTCTGTCACCTGAAAAATGGGTATTAAGCTGGCTGACATTAGCGATGTGCTAATGTCAGCTGAACATAACTGTATCAGTGCCATCTCACCGCCTGCTGCCGTTATTAAGAAAAACGAACTATTATAATATGCTAATTAGCCTCTAGGAGCAGGGGGGGGGGGGCGTTGCCCCTGCTCCTAGAGGCTCCGTTCTCCCACCTCTGGCCACGCCCTGCTACGCTACATTGACAGGGGCAGGCATAGTTGGTCTCCTACCTCCAGCCCTGACTGCAGTGTAAATCTCGCGCCGAGATTTACACTGCAGTCAGGGGAGGAGGTAGGAGACCAACGATGCCTGCCCCTGTCAATGTAGTGTGGCCAGAGGTGGTAGACCGGAGCCTCTAGGAGCAGGTGCAACGCCCCCCCCCCCCTGCTCCTAGAGGCTAATTAGCATATTATAATAGTTCGTTTTTCTCAATAACGGCAGCAGGCGGTGAGATGGCACTGATACAGTTATGTTCAGCTGACATTAGCACATCGCTAATGTCAGCCAGCTTAATACCCATTTTTCAGGTGACAGAAGCCCTTTAATGACTAGACCTTGCCCTTATGTACCATACTTAGGTGGATCACCTTATATCTCACTTTATTTACACATAAAAAATACGCATAAGACACAGATCTCCATGACAACAACGGACGCAGCCTTGACATCCACTGCTTCTCATGTCTGCACAATACCTACATCAAAGAGGTTATTGTTTGGGAGTTTGAAAGTGCGCATACCAATCCACAAAACTGCACCATTTCTTCAAGTTTTCACTATATAGAAGGGCAGGTAGACATAGTAGACATAAGCAGTAAAAGGTATAATACTATGGGGATCATTTTTCAATCTGAAATACACCTAGATTTGGCGTATTTCAGGCACAGATTGTGGTGCAACAGCTAGTTGCGCCACAATCTACGAGTTCTCCCAGCTCACGCCAGGTCTAAAATTGTGGCCGTGGCGTGGTCGGGGACAGGCCGTCAGGCCCGTCTGATTTGCAATTTTCTATGCCTGTTTTAGGGCTCATTCACACGAACGTGTGCTGCCCGTTGCCCGTAGTACCTTGTGTGTACAACAGAAGTCAAACAGTCCAAACATATAAGTCTGTCTAGCAGAACCATAAAATGCTTGTGTGTTTAAAAATGCATCTTTTTTTAATATATTTTTAAGGTATTCTTCAAAAATAGAAAATGTTTTAATCTTACTGGCATATTGAAAGCAGACATTCTTCAATGGTGTCTCTCTGAGCTTTGGTTAGAGAACGCCCCTTGGACAGTCTATATATTGTATGCAGGGTAGAATCAATTAATGCTGCATAGTGCTCGGTGCCCGAAAAGAGAGGAGCACAGCGGGTGAGCAATGGGAGTACCGCTGAGCAAATATATCGATTCAAGGCAAGAGCCATCTCTGTGACACTCAGGGAAGCCTGTAAAAAGATGCAATTTCTTTAAGACATAGTATTAGTAGTAGAGATACCGTTACAGTGGTATAGAGAGTGTAGGCTAAGAAAAACTAACAGGTACATTGAAATGAATCTACATACAAGTATAGATAATATGCATTGTAGAGTACGATAGGTAGGTGACTAAAGACAGTAATGCAGATTTGGGACAAAAGGACTATGACAATTCTGCAACTTAGACACTGGGTTTACACCAGAACATTTCTCAAATCAAAAATCTGCAAAATCTGTTAAAGGGACTTTCCTGGAATTTACAATTATGAATCGATGGTAATTGCATTTTCTAAATTTCATCCTGGATATAAAAATAAGCAGCTCTTCTTCCGCCCCACAGAATTTTCTCTATTTCTTGGTACACTGAAGAAGTGAATTACACATCTCCTGACATCTAGACAGTTGAGCTTCTGCTCCTAAATTTTCGGATATGGGATTTTTACAAAAAATGGCAAAGTTACAGCAACTAAATAAAGTTTTAAAGCAAATCTATTATCACTTATTGTGCAGACAGTGCAGCTTGAGGTGGGTACAGGAGCAATAGTGGTCAAGGCATCCAGGAAGTCTGAAATGGTATTAAGATACTGGTGAAGTTGCTCTTGGCGACAATGCTAAATGGTTAGCTTTTATCTTGGGTGGGCCAGTGCGCTCCATGGCCTCTGCAAACGGTTACAGCAGTGGCTGTGAAACCACTGTGACAACCAAACAGACTGGACTTGGGGCTACTCCTAAGGGTGTTATCCTGGCAGTCCTCTAGTTTTCACCCTTTAACTCCTGTACAGAGATCTGGACTTCACTGCAGGGGAACAACTAGGCTGCTGCCTCCTGGAGCAGTATCTGTTTGGTTGACTGCTGACCAATAGGGGTCAAAAGACACTGGTATGGACCACTGAGGGATCAGTCAGCGCAGACAGAGTACATGCAGTCCAATAAACAGTTCGAAGTCAGAGTAGGCAGCAAGGGTTCAAATCTGGAAACCAGGCAGAGTCTGTAAATGGGCAGACAAATGAAACTATAGGATATTTTCAGGGAACCAGCAAGCTATACAACCTATTGCTCAGGCACTTTCCCATAGGGGGAGATGCATAAGTTACCACAAGGTGGCCAGCCATTGACTAGTGACAATTAGGGTGTGTGCTGGCCCTTTAAAGATCCAGAGAGAGCATGTGCACCCTGTGGGTAGAGGAAGATAGGCCCTGAGAGAAAGCTGGCCACAGTTGCATGAAGGGACAGGGCAGACTGCCAGGGAAAAGGGAGCAGTGAACGGCAGGTCCACACCACTAGGTACTAGGGGGAACAAGTGAGCAGAAGATGGCTGCCACTGCAACATCTTGTAAGGGGGTGAAAGGAGATAGACTTCATATTATATTCAGATTTTATGCCAGGGGAGATTTCTCTCTCTTGTAGCGCTGTTGTGGAGGTCTGCTTTTTTCTCAGTACCTGCGCAACTCTTGTCCATGGGTTGTGATTAGCATTACAACGTATCCCTATTCAAGAGAATGCCACTGATCTGCAATACCAGACACAGCCCATGGATAAAGCTAGATTCTTATCCATTAAATCAAGCAAAAATACAGAGACAACAAAAGCACGCCAGCAAATTAAAAAAAGACGAAAATACTAGGAAAAATGCACACGAGCACAAAATACACTTTCAATTTACAACTTCATCATAGCAGCAGAATTAATAAAGTTGTAAAAGTTCTTAAAGGGAGTCTGTCAGTTACTTTGAGCATTTTAGATCGCTCATATGACAGTTTAGATCTTTTTTATCGCTCACCGGTCACCGCCAGGCCCACGCATGCACACTGCTCTGCCCACTATGGGCAGAGGAGGCAATGGTGTTAATAGCGCACATGCGCGGGCCTGGTGGTGACCGCTGCTCGTGTGAGAACTAAACCAGAGCAGGAGAATGAATAAGGAGAGGAGGGCAGGCCAAAGGAATCCAAGGGGAGCGGTTATCTGGGCACACCAGAGAGGGGCCAGGGCACTTGCAGTCATAACGTCGCCCCTGCATATCATTATAAAGTGTTTTTTTCTGTTTATGTACAAGTGAAAGAAACAATACAGGTAGTATTTTTAAAGGGAACTTGTCATCAACTTTGTGTTGCCCATACTAACGGCAGAAAAAAGTAGAGACAGGTGAGTAGATTTCAGCGGTCTGTCATTTAGAAGTTAAAAGTAAGTGGTTGCCGAGAACCAACATCACAATCATTGCAGACTGGGCCTGGAAAAGAGTCAGGGCCACCTGAGAAGAGTCCTGGTTATTCATGAAGTCCTGCTGATGACTGACCGTCTTCTACCTAGTTTTCTCCCTTTCTCTCTAGGAGAGAACTGCCAATCATCAGCAGATGGGTGAGAGCAGGAGATTAGGAATAACCAGGACTCTTCTCATGTAGATTTGACAAGGCCTGGGCTGCAATGATTATGATGCTGGTTCTCAGCAACCTCTTACTTTTAGCTCATGAGTGACACACCGCTGACATCAGCATTTCTGTCACTACTTTATGCTGCCCTCCGTGAGATCAGCATAAAGTTGATGACAGGTTCCCTTTAAGTTGGGCAACTGTGCTAAATCTTCATATGAGTGGAATAAAACGCTCAAAGTAGCCGACAGACTCCCTTTAAACTAACATTATTTCATTTTTTCTATAGCCGCACTTAAACTCTCCTGGAAACGATAAAGCTTCACTCCAGTTAATTATTGTCATAATTTTATTTCCTTAAAATAACTCGCTATTATTTAAGTTTACCTGTCAAATTAAATACAATGCAACCTGCAGGCAGCATGTTACAGAGCAGCAGGAGCTGAGTAGACTATTATATACATTTGTGGATTAAGTTCAAGAACAACTTGTAATTTCATCCATTTAGATCCCTCATGTTTCCATGCTTAGTCCAGTGGGTGGTCCTACTTAGTGATGGACAGCTCCCGGTATGCACACATTTACAGAAAAGGCAGTCACTGGCTGATTAGGACCATACACTGAACTCTTAAGCTTAGAATGAGCAGAGATTAAAATGAATAAGTAACAAGATGTAATTGAACTTTTCTATCAAACCTACAGTGCTGCCCATAACTATTCATACCCCAGGCAGATTTTGACTTAAAGTTACTTTTATTCAACCAGTAAGTAAATATTTGACGGGAAATGACATAGGTGTCTCCAAAAAGATAAGACTATGTACAAGAGGCATTATTGTGGAAAAAAACATTTCTCAGCTTTTAATTACATTTGAGCAAAAAGTGTCCAGTCCAAAATTATTCATACCCTTCACAAACTGTCACAGTCTGTGGGAAAATCTAAAGTTCTATACCATTCCGAAAAGTCCAAGCTGTTCTAAAGCCTCCTAATTACCCCGATTAATTGGGAACAGCTGTTTTAATCAACTCAACAGGTGAAAAATGTAAATAAAAGCTGAGAAATGTTTTCCCCCACAATAATGCCTCTTGTACATCGTCTTATTATCTTTTGGGAGACACCTATGTCATTTCCCATCAAAAAATTACTTGCTGGCTGAATAAAAGTAACATTAAGTCAAAATCTGCCAGGGGTATGAATAATTATGGGCAGCACTGTGTATATCAGTCTGCTCAGCTTCCTTCTGCGCTACATTGCCATTGTGATAGGGTTGGTTTAAGGGACATATGGAGTGTTCTAGCTCCCCCTGCTGACTCCTATAAGTAGAATTCAGTTTTCCTCTATTTTCTGTAAGTTTCATGCTCTTTTCACAATGTTGCTGGATAACAGCAGACCACCTCTAGAAGAATAACAGTGTTTTTGCTTTGCTCAAAAAAACTTTTTGGAGTGTGCTGCAATAAAACTTACTGTGTCGAGAGATGCTGATGCTCTCAGATCAGGTAAGAAGGCCACCTCCAGTAAATGAAGGAGGAAGCTTTGGTCCTTAATACCATAGACACGGTCCAGGAAAAGTACCATAGGGGCTTTGTGATCAGGGCAGAAGCTGGCTGCCATATCCGGTTCAAATACTGTGCCATCTGAAAAAAAAAGTCAAATACAAATTCTTTTAGGGCTCTTCCACATCGGCACTTTTTTTCCCCATTCTTCTTATAGGAGCAGAAGAATGAAAATAATGGCAGTGGCAGATTTATCATATAACTGACAGGAACAGAGCCTAACAGATCCCATTAACTATAAAGGAATCCGTTAGGTTTCCGTTTGGGAGAGCATTTTTGTTTACCGCATCCTGCATGAAAGTTAGCCAAGCACTGCACTCGTCTGTCTATGGAACCACCCTAGAGATGAATGGAGCAGCAGTGGGCATGCTCAACCTGCTGCTCTGTTTATTTTGGGGTCCCTGACGTGATCAGTGTGGGTCCCAGTGGTAGGATCCGCACCGATCTAATAATTATCCCCTATCCTACGTCACAACCGGAATACCTCTTTAATTTACAATTATGTCTCATACAATCTTGTGTATTTATGGCAGTAATTTCCATTATACTGTACTTTTTCTGTGATTAGGTTTTACGTCTGACTTTGGCTTAAAAATACTGATCTAAATAATTCTATTCTTCCTGGAGATACAATGAGATAACTTCATTAATAACAGGTGACTGGTTGCTAAATGACATGTACATAAACATATATGAGAGAAATGCAGCAAAGCCATGTTTCTAAATGTACACTCATTGGTTTTCCGTAGGTCTGCAGGCGAATTTACTGAATAACCTTGGTTCAGTGTGTTATTACTACCTCTGTATAAAGCTTCATTCACAATGAACGAGAAATATTTGATAAAACCTGGATTAGATCCTGTTTCCATCATTCGTTCTACTGGATCTGATCCGATTTTGGCACTGAAATATATGTCATTTGCTCATCTGGCTATAATACATCCAGATCAGGTCCTGGGAGATCTTACCTTTGTTAAATGCGGGCAGTTTTAATGGGATGCTAATAATCCCAACAAGATCTTCTGTGGGCACCAAGGATCGGAGGATGGAGCGAATTCGTATAGCTTCACCTTTACCAGCTTGGATCAGCTACAGACACAACAGGAATTCAGCACTTAACATACCGTACACAGGTGCTTTCATCACACACATTTATAATTAAGCATCCATTAAAGGAAATGGTAATTGCAGTTCGTGATACTGCAAATGTATTTTGTCTGCATGCTACAAAGTAGACGGTTCATGCCCCCTACTTGTATTCATAGCAGAACTGCCAGCTAAATGTAAAAGACGACAGCTAGTCATAAGATCAATTATCACTAACTAGGACTTTTTACTTGTAGTTTAATAAAGAACAGGCTAAAGCCACTGAATTACCTTAATGTGCACATTGAGACATTGCATTAGTATAAAAGCACTTTATTCATTTTAAACTCTTCACCAACATAAAATATAAAGAGGTTCAATGGGATCAGAGACACAGATATTTCTTTTTTCCCCATAAGTCTTGCCATCCTGTCCATGAACCGTTTCTGGTATTGCATTACTGGCAGGGTCGGCGCTATAATAAGGCAGACCTTAGGGCGCAGAGACAGGGGGGGGGGGGGGGGGATGGGTGGAAAAAAAAATATTTTTTCTTTTTTAATACCCCGTATTTTTCGCCCCTGGGTCTTATGGGGCGAATACTTATGAAGTGCTTCTATTTTGGAAGCGCTTTATTAGTACCGGAGGACCGGGAAGCGGAAGGATCTGTACTCACCGCTTCCTGGACCTCCGCTCGGCTGTCTGCTTCGCAGAGCTGCGCACCATGTGACCTCGCTGTGCGCAGCCTTCACAGCTGACAGCCGAGAACCAGGAAGAAGAGAGAGAGAGCGCTGGTGGTGAGGAGCGGCGGCTGATGGCTGACATAGGGGGGCATGATGGCTGACATGGGGGGCATGATGGCTGACATGGGGGGCATGATGGCTGACATGGGGGGCATGATGGCTGACATGGGGGGCATGATGGCTGACATGGGGGGCATGATGGCTGACATGGGGGGCATGATGGCTGACATGGGGGGCATGATGGCTGACATGGGGGGCATGATGGCTGACATTGGGGGCATGATGGCTGACATTGGGGGCATGATGGCTGACATGGGGGGCATGATGGCTGACATGGGGGGCATGATGGCTGACATGGGGGGCATGATGGCTGACATGGGGGGCATGATTGATGGCGGGCATGATGGCTGACATGGGGGCTGATCTGAGGTCTGATTTACATTGGGGGTCCGATTGCTGGTCTGACCTGAGGTGCAATGGAAAATTTTTTTTTCTTATTATCCTCCTCTAAAACCTAGGTGCGTCTTATGGGCCGATGCGTCTTAGAGGGAGAAAAATACGGTCCTCAAACCAGCGATTGTCTGAAGCAGAGAGAAGCCAGCTGCTGCAGACGGGACCAGGGCCAGATAAGCTGCGAGGGGGGGCACCAAAATGTAGCTTCGCTTGTGTTGGCAAAAATCCTTGCACCGGCCCTGATTACTGGAGTTGCAATACAAGACAATGGCCATTGGCAAGAGGGGAGATTTAATAACTATGTATAAATATATCAGGGGTCAGTACAAAGATCTCTCCCATCATCTATTTATCTCCAGGACTGTGACAAGGGGACATCCTCTGCGTCTGGAGGGTAATAATATTACAGGTTATAGTTATTAGATTTCTGGAGAAAGGTCATTGACCCAGGAAGTCATTCTGATTGCCTGATTGGAGTCATTTTAACCCTAAAATAAGGAAAATTGGCTTCTACCTAACAGTTTATTTTTTGCCTTCCTCTGGATGAACTTGCAGGATGGACAAATGAACTGGATGGACAAATGTCTTTTTCGGCCTTACAAACTATGTTACTATGTTACTATAAGGGCTTGTTCACACGACCGCAAATTGCGGTCTGCAATGCACGGGCACCGACCGTGGCCCAGCTGCATGGGGATCGCGGACCCATTCACTTGAATGGGTCTGCGATCCATCCGTTCTGCAAAAAGATAGAGCAAGTGCTTCTGTAGTGTTCTGTTCCGTTCTTCTGTTCTGCACCTCCGGATTTGCGGACCCATTGAAGTGAATGGGTCTGCATCCGTGATGTGGAATGCACACGGAACGGTGCCCGTGTATTGCGGATCCGCAATATGGCAGCAGGCAGCACACGTTCGTGTGCATGAGCCCTAAAACAGGCATAGAAAATGGTAAACCCAACCACGCCCACAATTTTAGACCTGGTGTGAGCGTGGAGAAGTCGCAGATTGCAGCGCAACTAGCTGTTGCACCGCAATCTGCGCCTGAAATATGCCAAATTTAGGCTTTCGAGCTGTCTTACATTTAGACCTTTTTCTATGCCTAAGAGCTCATTCACATGGCCATAGGTGGAGGGCAACCTCCATACAGCCGCCGGCATGACTCCAGACCCATTCAACTTGAATGGATCTGCATTCGTCCGTTCCGCAAAAAGATAGAGCAAGTTCTATCTTTTTGCGGAACAGAAGTACGGAACAGAACCCCAAGGAAGCACTCTGTAGTGCCCCATTCCGCACCGTTCCGCATCTCCGGATTTGCGGATCCATTGAAGTGAATGGGTCCGCATCCGTGATACGGAATGCACAGGGAACAGTGCCCGTGTATTGCGGATCCGCAAATGCGGTCCGCAATGTGGCAACGGGCAGCACACGTTCGTGTGCATGAGCCCTAAGAGCGCTCTCGTTTCTGGGGAAATTTTTTTTGTATAATCACAGAGATGTACTTTAGGGCTCATGCACACGACCATTGGTGTTTTTGCACACGAATCCCTGCTGTGTGCGTTCTGCATTTTTCTTGACGGAATGTTCTGCCCTCTATAGAACTGTTCTATTCTTGCCCGTAAAATGGACAAGGACAGGACTTGTTCTATTTTTTGGGGGCCGCGGAACAGACATATGGATGCCGACAGCACACGGTGTGCTGTCCGCATGTTTTGCAGCCCCGTTGAAGTGAATGGGTCCGCATCTGACCAGCAAAAAAATGCCGATCGGATGCAGACAAAAATCATGTTCGTGTGCATGGGCCTTCAAAGTGCAGTGCAAGTTCAACTTTGTACAACATTTAGTTTACATGTACAGTAGGGTGAGCACAAAATATGCAGCATCTTGTACTGCTCTTAAAGGGGACCTCTCATTATGATTCTGGACTAGCATCCACAGTAATACATGAGTAGTCCAGATCGGTAGTTTTTATTTTCCTTCTCCCTCCCATTTCCCAACTCAGTGGTCAAAGCTCAAAGCTCCACTGAAATACAGTGTCTGGACGTTTGCACGTAGAATGGAGAGGTCTCCTGAACGAGAGCTCAGCAGTCAGGACTGTGCATTCCAGCATCGCTCACAGCAGGGAAACGGGGGGCAGTAGGAAAGTAAAAAGTAACAATCTGGGCTTCCCATGTAGTATTGCAGATAACAGTCCATAATAGTAGTGACTGACTTCCTTTAAGTTATAGCCAAATTATATTCTAGAGCTGTATTCCACTCTGTAGGCTTCAGAGCCGAAATCTTCCAGCACTGTTTGCACAGGGCATGTTCTGGTTAAGTGTAGTATGATGAAACTGTAGAAACACCTGTCCAAGTGCGTTATGAGAGCCTTTTATGTCTGGTGACAAGCTGGTTGTTTCCAATGGCTATCTGCTGAAATGTGAATGCCGCTCTGGAATACAATACAGGCTGAGACTCAGGACCAGTGGGAGATAAAACTCCTATCTTTTGTGCATAAGAAAATAGAAATGCTCTTGGAAAGTAGCCTGCATTTTCTTCTCTGGGTCTATCAAACAATTTGGCTTAAATATAATGCAGATTTGTTGTGGTCGATTCATGCTGGATTAAGGCACATTACTGCAGGATTTGAATGCCACTAATTTGCTTCTAAATGATGTTTCTGCATTTTCATAAGGGTCACATACATGTGGTTCTGGTGCACAGCGTCCCAGAAGGTCAATCAGGGCAGAATAAAAGGACATTATAGCATTTCCCATGTGTACAATCTCTTCTTCTTCTTCATCTTCCTCGACCCTAAATGAATACACAAAGCAGAATTACCGTTTGTAATTTCAGGCACATAGTATTAGATATCCTGTTTAAAAGAAATCTGGATTTTCTTGTCTCCACATATCAAGCTAAAGACATTTTCAAATTTACAATTAAGTTTTACAAATAACTTGTTTTAAAGTAACTTTCCATGTAATACTCTCTAAAACAACAGGTTCATAAGCTACCTATTCCAGACCACCCTATTTTCTACCTTATGTCTTTCTTTTGGGAAAATACTTACACTTCCCTCTGATACCCCTGAGAAGGCAGGTCCAGAGCTGGGTTTTCAGAGATGTTAATAGCCTCCTGCATTGCCGCCAGCAAACCATTTCCCCCCTCTCCTCTCAGGGAAGGTCCAAAACACTCTGGGCGTCGGATGAGAAGCTTCACCACCACACTGGCGTTTTCTTCAACACTCTCGCCTGGAAAACAAGGGAAACAAAAGGCAGCCCTGGTTACCTTACTGAAGTCTCTGAGGACACAACATGAGAAGAACCCAAGTGCAGGTTTAGGTCCCCGAGCGTGACGCATTCAGACATCTGAAGATAATTGGAAGGCGGATATGTAGAGCAGGCACAATGAATGTGATCACTGAGTTCTGTCAAGCAAAGCATCTTAATCATAGAAGTAAAGAGGACACAGATCTACTGTGATACATTTCATTACAAGAATGAAGAATGAAACCTCTACACAAAGTATACTGTCTGCTCAACAATTCTCTACAGGTCCCCACTCTTAGCTTGGTCTGTACATAACCGTTTGCATTAGGCCTCAATATGAAATTGAGAAAAAAAATAACTCATCTGTCCAATGGCTTGTGTCATTCCACTGTCCATAAGGACGTCAGGGGGTTGTTAACAAGGTTGTGGTGGTTATAAGAGAAATGTGCGACTAGCTGCAGTCCACCCCCATGATATTAGTTGTTTTCTTGGATTTTCAGAAGCCAGACCCATGCTGATCATCGCAGGGCTGGCATTCATTTAAAAAGAAGCTGTTTTGATGAAACCCTATATATACTTTATACTGACAATAAAATATATGTTAGCAATGTAATGGCATTCCTAGTGCACGATCGTATCTGAATCTGCGACAGCTAAAGAATGATCAGGAGGTGACCCAAAATATGGATCCCAAGGCACTAACTGGAAAATGCTGCTTTACTGGATTATAATTTTTCTACCATCATGCAACAGTCATTTTTGTTCATGACACGATTTGTTCTGGCTTCTTTTTACATAATCTGTGATGGAGGCTCATATGGGAACCCCTGACATGTATGTGAATCTATATAAATACTGTATGTTGATATGGGCTTATTATTATTTTTAGATGTGCTATGCATTGCAGTATTCCTTGATATAGGTAGGGCTTATAAATCTGTACTTTCTGTTTAAGGGGGTTATCCTGGAAAAGATCATGATGACATCCTCATGATAGATCATCATTATCACATCAGCGGGGGTCCGAGTTTCGGCATCCCCACCGATCAGCTGTTTTAAGGAGCCGCTGCGGAGCTCTGGTGAGCGATGCAGGCTTCCGGAATCTCTTCATGGACAGTGCTGTATATTGTATAGTGGCAGTGCTTGGTATTGTAGATCAGCCCCATTGACTTGAATAAGGCTGAGATGCAACTAGGCCATCAGCCCAGAACCTTCTTTTGCCAGGATGGAGATTGGAGAAGCCAGCTCATTGCCTTGCTTGTACTGTTTTGCACTTGAGTTTCTCCAGTTAAGATGCACGCTGGTTGGGGACCTCTTTCATCCATAAAAGCTTATCACAACTCCTTATCACACCCCATAAGTCATCAAGATGTGTGTGAACACAGGAGAATGGCTATAAAATCCTAACCCCTTGGTACAAGACCCAAGAGCTAACGTGTCTCTATAACCCAAACAACTCAGATTCCTGTTGGAGATGTCTAGCCGAAAGAGGCACTTTTTTCCACATCTGGTGGACCTGCCCCTCCATACAATCCTGGTGGACGGAGATCTTTAGCAATGCTAATAGCATCTGCAACCTTAAACTCAAAATGACACCACAACTCGCCTTGCTAGGCATCCCTCCTGAGATTGAAACAGGATCTCTTCCACCTCTTTTTAGGTCGCTATTGAGTGCAGCTCGCTTACTAATTCCCCGATTTTGGCTGTCCTCTGAACTCCCCTCAATGTCCCAATGGACAAGTAAAGTAGATCAGTTATATAGATTTGAAGAAATAGCCGCCTGGGAAGATCGTCAGTTCAGATCACATTGGCAAAAATGGGCCGAGTATAGAAAGTTCTGACCAAACACAGGTCCGGCCTCTCCTTCCCAATAATAGCCTTAAGAAGCTCAATCTCTAAAGTCCCCTGGCTTAGTACTTCCTAAGTGCCCTACTTGCATTGGCTTAGTAATCTACCTCCTGTCTTTGTTTATTCAGGTTTTTCACGGCTATGTACTGTATGTATACAATATGACACTGTGACATCTGCTTTCTTTTATTATCCATACTTGTACACTTTAGCTGATGTTTCAAATAAAGAAAAAAATATGTAATAATAATTTTAAAAAAGATGCACGCTGGTTAATTGCAGATCCTGACTCTCTGGACTCTCTTATTTCCCATTGGGATGCACAACGCCTCACCATCTCTTCCGGAGAGTAGCAAGACGTGGTGACACCTCGATCTGGGATCTGGGGGACTGAGCATAGCGTTAGGGCCACTCCAAACCTCGCGATTGCACTAGATATACCACTGGGCAGAAGGATACAGGTGTTTCTGGGGTTTATTACTCTTTAGGATCTGTGGAAATCTGGATTGCTGCCTCTACTTGGCACTGCAGGTTAGGTTCACCCAGTTTTTTGGAGGACGGTTTGGGGCAGTTTTTTTAGCCAAAGCTAGAAGTGGATCCAGCAGGAAATTCTTTTCTTTATATTTCCAATTTTCTTTGAATCTACTTCTGACTTTGACTGAAAAACCTGCAGGAAAATCTGCTTCAAAACATCCTACAAAAACTCCTACCTTGTGTGAACCTACCTTAATAGTGTCTGTTGGTCACAGGTTACAGAGTCTACAAAGAACGTTGAAAGACACCACAAGGGAAAGCAGTAGCTTATAATTTCCAGGTAATTTTAGTGATCTTTATGTACATATTGAATAAAATACATATTTGTGCTTTGTTTTTTTCTCTATTAAAAATGACCAATAATTAATGGTCACAGCACATGTTCATTATAATGAAGTGGATGACATTATTTCGTGAATGTCACCTCTGAATACATTAACATCTCTTGTTTGCTGTTCCCAAACAAGCTTTTCTCTAACTAAATCAATTAATATTAGGATTTATTCTCCATATTTTGTCATTTAAAGGCCAGCTGGGCTTTTGTGTTTCATTCTGGCGCTTGTCTGAAAGGTGAATGGGAAATATTTAACCTGCAGGAACACATTGTTTAGATAACCATGAGACATGTTTAAAGATCCGGATATGATAAACAGATTTTTTTATTTTTTTAATAAGCATATTCAGGCCAGTTGAGTAATAAATTCGGAAGCTTAGAATAAGAGAACTGCTTAGAATAAATCTTTATTTTTGGCATAGATGACTATTAATGGACAACAACTTTGTCACCTTAAATAGCTAACCCTGAAAAATTGGGGACTAATGTCCCCATAACAGTTCCAGCCACAGGACCCTATTATATTGGCAGCTGCAGTGTGCCCCTTACACTTGCCTTCACAGTAGTAGTAATTTGTGTATCTGTATCACGTGACAGCGCAGGATGTAGAGACATTCATTGCACAGATAGCCCATTGGTTTCATTTTTTAGCCCCTGCAGGGAGTTTGACACCCTACTACCATTTAGGGGTCTTCACAGCGGGACAACCTATGACCAGCTTATTACCTTTTTCAAAAGCAGAGAATTAATGTTTTTTTTTTTACCAGTTATGCATATTTAGTTGCTTAGCTCATATACATCTTCCCCATGTTTTTTTTTTCAATTTCGACTCTGTACCGGTTTTCACCATGCAATATTTGACCTAGTTCATCACTGGGTGAATCATATGAAACTATGGTGAATTACGATATATCATTTAAGGTGCATTCTGACCCGTGTTACTTTTACGTTGAATGCAAAACCATGTAAAATGCCATGGCATTGTGTGTTTTTGCCTGTAACACTTTTGGCAAAGGGGAACATCTCTGAAAGCATTGGTAATGTTTTGCTTTTACATTTTACATTCTTTTGCATTTATATGGATGAATTTAGTGATGTTTTTCAGTGTGATATTGTAATCACCCGGAGTTCCATTACCACTTCTTTTGGCACCTTGCTACCATCTTCTATGTGCTAATGTATAACATCTTATGTATTTTATGTCATCGCCTGATAATGTGCATATTTATTCCTGAAACTGTTATGCTCAAGTGTAATAACCTGGTCTACAGCAGATGGTGGCAATATTGGCAGTATTAGTTTATCTGGAGAGGAACCTCCTTGTTTCACTTCCTGCCCACTGTAGCTAGAGGGAGGAGTTCTGTGTTAGGGAGAGGTTAGTGGCAGTTCAGCCTTCCCCTCCTTGGGGACAAGTTGTGTCTAGTCTACCCTCCTTAGGGAGAGGTTGTGTGCTGGCTAGCCTGAAGTACTCTCATAGGCGTGCGCAGCCTATTGCATTAGGGTGTGCACCCTAAAGCACAAGCACACACACTGCGTATGTAATATATATATATATATATATATATATATATATATATAGCCTTTATGCTATTATCCCTCATTAGCCCCCATTATCAGCCCTTATGCCTCATTAGCCCCCATTATCAGCCCTTATCCCTCATTAGACCCCATTATGCTTCTCATTAGCCCCCATTATTCCTTATTAGCCCCCATTATGCCTCATTAGCCCCCATTATGCCTCATTAGCCTCCATTATGCCCCCAGCAGCCTCATTTTTTATGAGGCAGTCGCTCCTCACCACCCACGATCCTCTTCCTCCTGCTGTCAGCTGTGCTCCGAACTTGCGCGCACAGCGTGACGTCACAAAGCGCCTCACGCTGTGCGCAGCCCTGCACAGCCGAGGACCAGGAAGCAGTAAGTACAGCGTTCACCGCTTCCTGGTCCTCCGGTACTAATGAGCGCTTCCAAAATGGAAGCGCTTCATTAGTATTCGCCGGCCAGCAGGCTTGATTAGCGTGTGCCCAGGCTGAGAGAGCTACCGCATAGCAGGGCTGAGATTGTTGCAGAGAAGTATTTGCCTGCCAAGTTAAGCAAAAACCTGCTGATGACCAGGATATCGTTTGGAAGCTGTTTGGATTACCAATGTATGCCAAGTAAAAGCAAATGTTCAATGTTACTACAAAGTCTGGACTCCGTTTATTCTACTCATCCACCATCCAAGTTCACATACCCCTTTTGCACTGCTTCGGACCACATCGCGTCTGGGATCCATGGATATCCAGGTTGGAACACTGACACGTGTACATAACATCTACAGACACTGTAGATCTTGAAAGGGAGCCTTGTGCTTCCGCTGCTTAACAAGCTGATTATTGGGCTGATTATCAGGTACAGATGCTCATTTCTGATAACTGGCCTGGGTATAGGTGAGGCTAATCACATGAGAAATGAGTGTTAACTCATTCAGTGGGTGAAACCACAGTCTTTTTTAGGCGTTCTTTTTAGCTTTTTTTTGGGGGGGGGGGGGCGCAAAATACGTGAGGTGTTTGCTGGAAGTCTATGTGAATTATTACATGCATTCTAAGCATGTTCTTTTCAGTCGTAATTTGCTTCACTTGAGCTGATTTTTTATGGTCAACAGCGTTTTTTTATTTTTTTTTATGACAGCATATGTATGTTTATGGTGCTTTCTCAGGGTGTTTTTAATGTTTTTTTCATACTGATTTACAGAACAAGTAACAACAGCAGGGATACATCATTCCATGTAGAAAACACATGGCTGGCAAAAACAAAACTAAAAAACCATAAAAACCACAGGTGCTCAAAACATACTACTTGTGAAAAGATACCACATAACAACAACAAAAACAACACTAAAATGGCAAGAGCACAAGGCAATCAAATTAGGCAAGTTTGATGCTAGCATTATCTCGGGCATCTCCAACAGGCTATGCTGCCTGCTGGAGAGGTCTAGATCCGGCACTGCCGGACGCTACCTGACACATACTTGCCCGATTCGCTATAATGGGTACTGGCAAAGATCTGGGCGCAACGTGGCAAACAGTGGTTTTCGTCTGGCCTATTCTCAGCATATTTGCTGGGTTGCGTCCGGATCTCCGCAGGTACCAATTATGCAACGAGGTAGTTTCCGGTAATGCCAGAATGCAGAGAGATCCAGCAAGCTATTCCATGCGGAAACAGCCTGCCACATCTAAAAGTGCTAGGGTGAAACTAGCTCCCTTCCAAACCACCATATATAAGAAACCTACCTAGCCTATAAATCATTGTTCAACCTTTTAAACAAGCCTTGAGATGAAATTTAGGATTATCACTAAACCAGGAAAGCAGAAGGAAGGCATTTTTTTTAATATGTATAGTCACTAAATATAGCATAAAAAACATAGAACATTGTATAAAATCTCTATTACATTTGGTCTATGACTATAATAATTACAATAAGCAATCACTGCAAATTATATTTTCCAATGGGCATCAAAAAGAGCCCCTCAGACACATAAACCTATGCCTACATATCACAGAGCTCAGCTTCCCTCCCTCTGTCTTCTCCTGGTCTCAGAGCAGTGAGTAGAACTTGTATTTCCACTCTTCTGTACATGGCATTAAACAAAAAATGTAAATAACTTGGGCAGCAGAAATCACTTGACAGGTTCACCCATGACCTTGAACATGAATGCTGGAGTTGTCCAAATGACATAAGGACACATCATGTAGTCTTGTATCATTTACAGTCTTTTTGACATAGTGTTGAGGGACAGCACCACTGGAAGTCCACTAGCATACCTCACTATTTCAGATAAAAACTTATGGTATGCAATTCACTGCCAGATCTGAGTGAATCCAGAAAGTCATGGTCCAATATATTCTATACCCTTTCTTTTCCTTTTATATTGTGTTAATCCCTTATATGAGGCTGACGTTTACAGTACTCACATCTATCTTGGTGATCTATATGCTCAGGGCAGGCTTTAGCAGTCCAGTGTGACGCCACTATATGACACTATATGTATTATTCGTATACTGTATAGTATAGATATTCATTCACTGTATGCCCAGACCCCCTATGGAGGAGGGGGCCAACAGAAGGTACCACACAGGGTATCACCTAGACCCTATGTATTGTATAAGCATTGTAAAAAAAAAAAAGAATATAAGGTGCCAGATTGATTTTTTTAATACAATTATTATTAATGCATTATATTTTCATATTATTGTTCTGTACATGCCTTGTTTAATATTTTTAAACTTTTGGGGAAAAAATGCCCATTACTCCTAATAACGTTCTCCACAGTATAAGAAGTCTGGCATCTATACTTACAGTTCACAAAGACTGCAAACCGCAGGAATGAGAGGTAGCGTTCGCCCTCAATGGGATTCCATCCAATGTCTGGGTATCCTTTGGCAATTAACATTGGACAACTCTGCAGCCCACAACCTGCCAAGTATGTCACAACCTGTGGAAAAGCAGACAAATCTCTAAAGTAGGTACCAACAAGTCAGCTGTAGCGTGAAGAGGACTAAACTGAATGACAATAAAGCTCTGGAGTTGTTTTCCTTCCAAATCACATCCCTCTGTTCAGATGCCTGGATCAACTCAAGCTGATGACAGGTTTCAAAGTGTGAAAGACTCCAAACTTAAGGCTTTAGAGGGAAGCATGTTTAGATGTGTGACCTGTCAGAAACCAACCAACAGGGCGCCAGCCTTCACTCATGGAGGCTCCATGTTTCCAAACATCTGTTTTAAAGGAGTCTGCTTTGCAGTAATTTGTGCCAAATGTATGGCTTTTTGAAGCCAAAATTCTGGAGTGCAGGGTTTCTTCAATTCCTCACCATGTTCAAGATATTAGTATGCTGTCAGAGTATGAGAAGACTCGTTTACATGCAGAGGCTAAAAATGTGCACATCCCTATTCTAGCTCTCATCTGAAAAGTGGATACAATTGTATGCAATCTACATAATGTTCTCTAAGTCAAAATGCATGATCTGCAGGCTGCTACATTGTAGCAAACTAGCAGAGAGGTCTGTGCAGCTGCTGCAATGTATATAATGCATATAGACCTAGGGTCAGAAACCTCTGGGACTCCAGCTGTTGTCAAACTACGTTTCCCTGCAGGCGCCATTCACTTTAGAGCAGGGATGCTCAACCTGCGGGTCTCCAGCTGTTGTAAAACTACAACTCCCACAATGCCCTTCTGTAGGATGATAGCTGTAGGCTGTCAGGGAATGATGGGAGTTGTAGTTTTGCAACAGCTGGAGGGCCGCAGGTTGAGCATGCCTGCTTTACAGAGTTCAGAGAACAATTGAACAGGTGTGCATGCTGGGAGTTGTAGTTTTATAATAGCTGGAGGTTGCTGACCCCTTCCCTAGACTGCAGTTGTATCCACTTCTCGGTTAAGGACAGGACTAGCTACGTGCACGTTTTAAGCCTCTGCATGAAAACTATATCTCCTCAATCTTTTTCTACTGGGGCGGCACCACCGATTCAAAGTCCACACCAAAGCTAAAGTCCTATCTTACTCTTTTGTCTCCTGAACCTGCCAATGATTACTAATGTGAAGTCTACCTTCTCAGCCGCGCCTCATCAATAACTGTACTCGTTCACTGTAATCTAATACCTTGCAGATGGTGAGGCATTAAAGCAAAGTACTGTATATTAGAATGTTTTAGAACTGTTCATTTCTACAGTCGATAAGCATTATTATAAACCTAAAACCAGACCTTTAAAGGGGTTGTGTCTGGTCTTGGGGGGACCTCTGGGGTCCTTCCCTGTCCTCCTGAACATAAAAAAACACAACTCACCTGTCTGCTGTCCCTGCAGGTCCAGGAAGTGGCTTAGTCCTGTGACCGCTGCAGCCAATTACAGGCCTCAGTGTTTACAGCGGCTTAAAAGGAAGGTAGTGTTGAACTCAGCATGATGAACTGTGCCAGGCAGTATCTGTCAGCAGATCTGTACCTATGAAACTGGCTGACCTGTTACATGTGCACTTGGCAGTTTTTTATTTGTATTTGTATTGGACCCATGTTCATTTGTGCCCGCATTGCTGAGAAAAATGATGTTTTAAAATATGCAAATGAGCCTCTAGGAGCAACAGGGGCGTTACCATTACACCCTCTGCACTTTGATTGATAGGGTCTGGTAGTGAAAATGTCATCACACCTGCTCCTGTCAGAGGACGCGGCAAAGAGAAAAGAGTCTCTAGGAGTAACGGCAACGCCCCCGTTGCTCCTAGAGGCTCATTTGCATATATTAAAACATCATTTTTTCTCAGCAATGCGGGCACATATGAACATAGGACCAACACAGATGCCTTCAGCTGCCAAGTGTACATGTAACAGGTCAGTCAGTGTCATAGGTACAAACCTGCTGACAGATGCCCTATAATAGCATTGATCATGGAAACAGATACTCTTTAAGATACGACATTATTAATTAAACATTCAGAAAAACCTTTAATAAAGCAAATACTCATCATGACCATTTACAAAATGTGTGAAAAGGAGACTTTTGTATTACTTACCAGTAAAGTCTCTTTCTCGCTCTTCCTTGGGGGACACAGGAAACCATGGGTATAGCTCTGCTCCCTAGGAGGCGTGACACTAAGTGAAAGCTGTAAGCCCCTCCTCCATCAGCTATACCCCTCAGCCTGGAGAAGAGACTGCCAGTTGCGTGTCCAAGTAGTGAAAGATAACCACCAACCGGAAAAAAGAACTGTCGAGCCCCAACGGGGGCAACCAAGCCGGAACCACAACTGTAACCCAATGAAGGGCGGGTGCTGTGTCCCCCAAGGAAGAGCGAGAAAGAGACTTTACTGGTAAGTAATACAAAAGTCTCCTTTTCTCGCCCATATTCCTTGGGGGACACAGGAAACCATGGGACGTTCCAGAGCAGTCCCAGAAGGGAGGGACCAGAACAAACTAGACCAACACCAGAGGCATCAATCAACTGCCGCCTGCAACACCAGACGGCCTAAAGCAGCGTCAGCCGACGCATGAGTATGCACCCTGTAGAACTTGGTGAAGGTGTGCAAGGAGGACCAAGTGGCCGCCTTGCAAATCTGCTCCGTAGAAGCCCGATT
Source organism: Bufo bufo (assembly GCF_905171765.1). Taxonomy (NCBI): domain Eukaryota; kingdom Metazoa; phylum Chordata; class Amphibia; order Anura; family Bufonidae; genus Bufo; species Bufo bufo. The sequence goes on from NC_053399.1 coordinate 49,153,489, forward strand.
CCTCTGAGCCCAGGAAGCCCCGACCGCTCTAGTGGAGTGAGCGGTAACACCGAGGGGCGGAACCTTGCCCTTGGCGAGATAAGCCTCAGTAACAGCCATCTTGACAAAACGGCCGATAGCAACTTTGGATGCCGCCATCCCCCTGCGCGACCCCTCCGGAACCACAAAGAGCGAGTCAGTACGCCTGAAAGAGCTGGTTATCTCCAGGTAAACCTTGAGCGCCCTGACAACGTCCAGGCGATGAAGCTTCCTCTCCCGCGGGTGGGAAGGGGAAGGACACAAAGAGGGGAGAACGATGTCCTCGTTCAGATGAAAGGCGGAGACCACCTTAGGAAGGAAGGAAGGGACCGGTCGAAGAACTACCTTGTCCTGGTGGAACACTAGGAAAGGTTCCAGATAGGAAAGTGCAGCCAATTCGGACACCCTCCGAAGAGAGGTGACGGCTACAAGGAAAATAACCTTGCAGGACAGAAGTCGCAAGGAAACCATCTGCAGAGGCTCGAAAGGAGAAGCCTGGAGCGCTGAGAGAACCAGGTTCAGGTCCCAGGGCGGTACCGGAGGGCGGTACGGGGGAACCGCGTGAGCCACGCCCTGAAGGAAGGTCTTGACAGGACCAAGGGGGGCCAGTGGGCGCTGAAACAAAATAGACAGCGCAGACACCTGACCCTTCAAAGAACTAAGGCCCAGACCTTGGGCAAGTCCGCTCTGCAGGAAGGACAAAACGGTGGGGAGAGAAAAGCGGAGCGGAGGAATCCCCAGATCGGCACAGAACCCCAAATAGGTCCTCCAGGTCCTATAATAGATCCTAGAAGAGGACGGCTTACGGGCGCGGATCATGGTGCGGACGACGTCCGCAGAAAAACCCCTACGTGTCAGGACGGTGGTCTCAACAACCACGCCGTCAAACGTAGGGACCTTAAACGCGGGTGGAAGATCGGTCCCTGAGAGAGAAGATCTTCCCTGGCGGGCAGCGGCCAGGGCGCGTCTGCCAGGAGCAGCATGAGGTCGGCATACCAAGACCGGCGGGGCCAGTCCGGAGCGACCAGAATCACCGAGACGCCTTCCGCCGCGATCTTCCGAAGGACCTTGGGCAGGAGTGGGATGGGAGGGAATATGTATGGACGCGCGAAGCCTCGCCAAGGAAGAACGAGGGCGTCGGCTCCGCAGGCTCCCGGATCCCTGGCCCTGGACAGATAGGCGGGGACCTTGTGATTGAATTTGGAGGCCATGAGGTCCACGTCCGGTATGCCCCAACGAAGGCAAATGGCCTCGAACACCTCCGGGTGAAGAGACCACTCGCCGGGGTCGACGGTGGTGCGACTGAGGAAGTCCGCCGCCCAATTGTCCACCCCTGGAATAAAAATTGCAGATAGGGCCGGGACGTGGGCTTCCGCCCAACGGAGAATGTTGGTGACCTCCCGCATTGCTGCAACGCTGCGAGTGCCCCCCTGGTGGTTTATGTACGCCACGGCCGTGGCGTTGTCCGATTGCACACGAACTGGATGACCCTTCAGCAGATGAGTCCAGTGTCGCAGAGACAGAAGGGCCGCTCTCAGCTCCAGGACATTGATCGAGAGTTTGGACTCCGATGGAGACCAAATGCCCTGGACGGATCGGGGAGGAAACACGCCTCCCCAGCCCAAGAGACTGGCATCGGTAGTAACCACCAACCAGTTGATCGGCAGAAAGGACCTGCCCAGAAGAGGGGACTGCAACCACCAGCGGAGAGATGACCGTACCGGAGGCGATAGATGGAAGGGATGATCCAGAGACTCCGGCGATTTGTCCCAGGAGGAGAGGATCGCCCGTTGGAGAGGGCGGGAGTGAAACTGCGCAAATGGGATCGCCTCGAAGCAGGCAACCATCTGCCCCAAGACCCGCATGCAGAAGCGGAAGGACGGTCGACGGTGGAGAAGGAGACCCTGAATCGCCCGACGGAGGGTCAGACGTTTTTCCGAGGGAAGACGTACCTCCGCCGCTTCCGTGTCTAAAAGCATTCCCAGGAAGACCAGTTGTCTGGCGGGAGGAAGGGAGGACTTGGGGAAGTTGATGACCCAACCGAATCTCGCCAGAGTCTCTAGAGTGAGATCCACGCTGGCAACCGCTTGGGAAAAGGACGGAGCCTTGATGAGGATATCGTCCAAGTACGGTAGCAGAAAAACACCCCTGGAACGGAGTAAGGCCAAAACCGGGGCCAGGACCTTGGTGAACACCCGGGGGGCTGTTGCCAGCCCAAAGGGAAGGGCGACAAACTGGAAGTGGAGGTCCCCCACGGCGAATCGGAGGAAGCGATGGTGACACCGAGCTACCGGAACATGGAGGTAGGCATCCTGTATATCGATGGAAGACATGAAATCTCCCTGCTCCAGGGAAGCCACCGCGGAACGGAGGGACTCCATCCGAAACCGTCGAAGGAAGAGAAAACGGTTGAGCTTTTTGAGGTCCAAAATGGGCCGCACCGAACCTCCCTTCTTGGGAACTACAAAGAGGTTCGAATAGAACCCTTGGAACCTTTCCTCTAGAGGAACGGGGGTAATCACCCCCCTGTCCAGTAAGGCTTGAACAGCCGCGGAGAACGCAGCCGCGCTTTTCGGGTCCCGCGGGGGGCGGGAGCGAAAGAACCGATCTGGAGGGAAAGACGCAAATTCGATTTTGTATCCTGAGGACACAATTTCGAGAGCCCAGGCGTCGGAGATGTGAGCCATCCAGATGTCCCTGAAAAGGAGGAGCCGGCCCCCCACCCGGGTGGGTGGGGGCGCGCCTTCAGGCAGAGGATTGCTTTGCTGCGGGTGTGCGGGCAGCCTGCGGCCTGCGCCAGGAGGGCTGTGCCCGAAAAAACGGCTTCCTACGTTTATCCTGGGGAGGGGCCGAAGCGGCAGCTGCGGGGGGAGCCCCAGAGGTCCTGCGGGAGGACCGAAAACGAGACGCACCGGGGCGTCCGCGGGGGGCGCCCCTGGCTTGGGGTTGAGGGAGATGGGTGCTTTTACCACCCGTGGCCTCCGAAATAAGCTCGTCTAGGCGGACCCCGAAAAGGCGGGAACCCGCAAACGGTAGCCCCGCCAAGGAACGTTTGGAGGCAGCGTCCGCTTTCCAAACTTTCAGCCAGAGCTCCCTCCTGACGGAAACCGCCAGGGCGGAGGAGCGTGCAATAAGGGCTCCCGCATCAAGGGAGGCCTCACAAACAAAATTCCCGGCCCGAATAATAAGCTGGGCCAAGGAACGTAGGTCCTGGATGGGGACGTCCGAGTCCAACTCCTGTTCCAGCTGCGCACCCCAAGCAGAGATTGCTTTACCTGCCCAAGCAGAGGCAAAAACCGGTCTGAGAGCAGAACCGGAGGCAGCAAAAATGCCCTTGGAAAGGGTCTCCATGCGACGGTCCTCCGCTGACTGAAGAGAGGACCCGTCGGGAACAGGGATGGCCGTGTTTTTTGACAGACGGGCCACAGGGGGGTCCACCTTGGGTGGGGACGACCAGGTGGCCACGACATCGGCTGGAAATGGATAGCAAATGTCCAGCTTCTTGGGATTGACAAAACGGGCGTCCGGGCGAGCCCAAGCCTTAGACACCACGGAGGAGAAATCAGAGTGGATTGGAAAGACTTTTGAGGCCTGCCTGGGTCTGATAAAGGAGACGCTAGCTGCGTCAGAGCTAGGGGGGTCATCCTGCACCTTAAAGGTGTCACGAATATCCGAGATGAGTTGACTCATCGCTGAGGCTAGCTTGGACGGCAGGGCCGAGTCCATTTCCAAATCTGAAACCGCCAATTCACCTTCAGAGAGCGAATCCTTTGGAGAGGAGAGGCTCGTCTGGGTGCGCACGCGTGGCGGGGAGAGGGAGGCATCCGAGGAGGAGGCTCGCTCTACTCTAAGACGTTTCTGAGAGTGCCTAGCTCGGGAGGGGTCACTAAGAGGGAGTGAACCCGCTGCAGCAGCAGAAGCGGTGGACCCGGAGGGCGCGACAGTAAAAGTGGCGTCCTGCGGGGTAGGTGGCCTGTCTATTAGGCGGCCCACGACATGAGTGAGGCTTTCCACGGCCTGGGACAGGGATCTAGCCCAGTCAGGCGGGTCAGAGGAAGCAGCGGTGGGAAGGAAGGGGAGGCTGGAGCAGCCACTCTCACCATACGCTGTCTTCGCCCTCAATCCATCCAGCAGGGTCGCCCCTTCAGCTACTGGCACCGCAGTGGCAGGAAGCCGGGGGAGGGACTTGGCGTGCGGGCGACCCTTGAGCTGGCGGGACGCAGGGGAGCGAGGCTGCCCTGGTCCACCTTGTCTTCTGTGGGGGAGGCGGCAGTGCGGAATTACCGGCACTGGCGCAACTCAACCCCGGGAGAAACAGAGGGGTCTAATGCGCCTCTGTTGTCCCTGAAGTAGAAAAAAATCGAATTAAAACAACAAATAACGCAAAAAATAAAAAATTATAGGAAAACAACCCTGCATAAGCAGGGGGTGTCTTGCCTCCTTGGACACTAAGCAAAAACTGGCAGTCTCTTCTCCAGGCTGAGGGGTATAGCTGATGGAGGAGGGGCTTACAGCTTTCACTTAGTGTCACGCCTCCTAGGGAGCAGAGCTATACCCATGGTTTCCTGTGTCCCCCAAGGAATATGGGCGAGAAATACCATTAAAGAATAACTGTGGTTCATCGTACACAACCATAACTAAACTTCAGCTTTCAGATACCTAAAGCCACATACAATGTTAGAATATAGAGGTTACTGTGCTATCCTATGACAAGTCTTCCATTCTGTTGCGTTTTCTGATTTAAAAAGCTGTGAAACTGCAGCTTTACAGATTATTTATAACTGACTGACACTTCTGGACCCAGCAGGTGTTATCTTATTTTCTAACCATTTCACCTATAACTAACACCAACATATTTGTACAGTTATTTAGAAGGAGATCCGCTTTGTGTAGCGTCTGCATTTCAATCAAATGACTTATTATTATTATTAGGTCGTGGATAATTTCCTCTTGTTTGTGTGATTCAGGTTTGTGACAGGATGATGGCTCATCAGTTCTGCAGTCGTTCACTAATCATTACCTTCTCCAAATCTGGTTCCTGCAACGCCAAAGCAAGTTCGTTGTTATCCATCACAGAGGCGGCAGCGACATCTAGAGGTGTAGAGCCTCTCATAGACGGAGATGCTGGGAAGACAGAAATGTACTCATTCTTGTGTTATCCGAGTTAGAAAAAGTACAGCCTGTCAGAGGCTAAGATGCTACAGGATGATACAGATGTATCAGCTGTTAATAGGAACATTAGAAACAAATTTTACTTTGAAGTGTTTTTATGTAAATAAAACCTGATCATCTTACAGCGAGAAGTTTTACAACTTAGGATGGGTTCCCATATGCGTTAAACAGGGTTATAACAGAATATAATGGAAATTAGGGACAGAATGCAAACCCTTTAGCGGCATTCCGTTTTGATCCTTCCTAATAGAGTTCTATGGGCACAAATAACGGTTCCGTCTACAGGACTTTTTTTTCCGTCTTACATAACAGAACTGTTATTTGTGCCCATAGATCTCTATTAGGACGGATCAAAATTGAATGCCTCTAAAGGGTTCCTTTTGCATCCCGTCCTTAAATTCCATTATAACCCAGTTATAAGAGAAGGGTATAATGGAATATACAACGCATATGTTAACTCACCCTTAATGATGTACTTTGTGTTTCCATGTTTCGCCCATGGACAATATCTCTGCTTCTTGTTGGTCATTGTTGGGAACATTCTTACGTACATCTAGAACCTAAGAACCTACATAAACGTCTCACAGCTGAAAATGTGCTCTGCTTTTATCAACAGCTTGTAGTCCAGGATGGAACTGGTCCATTGCAGCACGTTGCATTGCACTGTAATTGCATATATTTCTCACACCAGACTCTGAGAAGGACAATGGAGACATCTGTAGTAAACTCTCAGCTTTGAATTAGGTCTCTTGTTAAATTTTAAGCATAACTTTTATTACATAGTTCCGAAAAAAAAAATATAAATTAACCCCTAAAATGTTTTTTTCCAGGATTTCTATATCCTCTGGGAAGGCCATCAACAGCAGATTAGCGAGTGTCTGGTACCCCATAGCCCTTCTGATCAGCTGTCTGGGAGTAGCGCTGATGCTGGAGGTGGGTGCTGGAAATACAGCAGCACACACTATGACTGATTTCACCATACACCGATAGAGTCATACGTGTATAGGACACACATTAAATGGCAATGACAATATCATTTTTGGCCAATACTGTACATACCCAGACCAACACTGCTGTTCTCCAGCAAGTAGCCAAGATGCTCAAACATGGCCTTTTGATTTTGCCGACTAATTCTGCAGAAATAGCAGAGAAACCTGCAGCAACTCGCCACCATCTTGGGGAAAGTAATTTGCTGAAATTAAAAGAAAAAATGAAAATAAATTGCTCTGTTTTATCAGGTTTTCAACTTAGAAGATTTGTACCCACGTGCAACAACCAACCTACCTGAGATTTGTCTCCTCCCAGTACATTTACCATGACTTCCATAACAGTTTCATGCATGCCTAGAACTCGCATTAAGTTAGGATGCTGATAGAAGACTTTGTTGTTCATGATATCACTAAAAAGAATGGAAAAGTTCAAGATCAATGACCAAAAATCTTACATCAGTATCAAAGTCAGGGAATGAAGCTTGTGCTAATAAGACAACCATGGGAAACCTACATACTGTTCATTTGAGATGAAAATAAATAAATAAAATAGCTACCTTATTCCCGAAGACGGGTATTGTTAATTAAAGTTACACGCATAAAGTGGAAAAACTTTATAACGGTTGGAGATTCTTTTTTTCGGATACAAAGCTCCAAACCCTCTGCATAGACATACTATAGATTTATAACATAACATGCTGGATAACATGCATTCCTGCAGCCGCCACTAGAGGGAGCAAAGGAACTTATTGTATACATCTTACTCACTAAACTCAATAATAAGACTGTATGCAGTAAGCTCCCCCTAGTGAAAGCAGCAGGTAGCCATGTCTTTACAGGGGATTTGGAGTTCTAAATCAGAAAAATGGAACTCTAACTTCTAGAAAGATATATTAAAGACATTTATTAAGACATTTTTTACCTAAAAGTGTCATGATGATAAAAAGTGGAGAATGCTTGTAATTGCAAAACGTACCCCAATCCATCAATCATGAGCATCTCCTCTTCTTTGCCCATTCTCACACTCAACAGTGAGCGTATCTGTCCCAGAGAGGCCAAAAGGTTTATAGTATCTTCCACAGAGGCTGCGCTGATTGTGTAGGTTTTCCTCATGGCCTGTAACAACTCTCCAATGCTGTCGTATTGCCGGCGCAGGAGGCTGAACATTATACGCACAAGCTCAGGATCTTGAATGTGGTCCTCTTGAGCCCATCTCACCATAGTTTGTGAGATGAGTTCTTTAAGTGTGGCTGGAAGGAAGTAAAGAGAAAAAAGTAACCAAATATTTAAATCACCCCATTTTCCTAGACTCCAGAACAGCAAATCTGCCAAGATATTTAGTAATATCAATGCAAAACTAAGCACAATACCACTAAGTACATTCAGCAAGTTAAATGCCAACCCATGTGGGAAATTTAATAATAGCAACAGAGTATCCGTGCCTCTTTGAATACATCGCAATTTATTTGCCTTGGCAGCAGCTACCTGGCATTGGTTGGTAATGTTACATTTACTATTCACTAGTGTTGATTGAGCACCAAAGTGCTCGAGTGCTCTGGCCGAACATATCGGGATGCTTGGGTGCTCTACTGAGCACCCGAGTATAATGAAAGTCAATGGGAGAACCAGAGCATTAAACCAGGCAGCCCCTGCTCTGAAGAGGGGAGGGTGCCTGGTTCATAGGAAAAGGTCAGAAATTGATGGAAACACCACCAAAATGGTTCGGGAACAGCACAAAGAGGATGTCTGGATGCATCTTGGACTCCCAGGTCGCTGCTGGGAACGATGTTGTCCGAGTAGTACGCCACTTTTAGGGACTGACAATAATACGCACCAAACCAAAGATAAAATAGATTTTAGAGGAAAACTTTTTAGGAAACATTCTTTCCTGTATATTAACTTGTATATAAAGTGCAATTTCTGCCAAAAATTACAAGCAAGAGGCACTCCGATACAACCTGTATATCACATAAAGGAGGGCCTCATTCACATTGTGGTACAATTGTTCAGGTAGTGGGACTCCTACACTCATAAACCCTTTGCACTAAGTGAAAGGACTGCCAAAAATTACAAGGAACTGGCACTCCAATACACCCTTTGTTACACATAAAGGAGGGCATCATACACAGCCTTGAAAAATTAAGATTGATGGCCTGCTGGTGACCCTCAAAAACATTTGGAGATTTGGAGCAAGGACCTGCTGATCTGACCATCTAAAACATTATGGGCGAGGGGCTGATGCCACTTTGGTGACTCTAGATTACCTGGGGCCAATCGCACATCCCTGTGACGGCGACGATCCATTCGGATGTCTGCCCTATCAACTTTCGATGTTATTTTCAGGCAAAACCATGGTCACCAGGCGTAACGGTGAATCAGTGTTCGATTCCAGGGAAGGAGCCTGAGAAACAACTACGTCTATGACATCCAAGCAAGGCAGCATGCACGCAAATTACCCATTAGGAATAATTAGGCGAGGACCTGCAGGTGAGCTGACCCTGTAAAACATTTTAGATGCGGGCGTGCAGGTGAGCTGACCTTGTAAAAGAGTTTAGGTGCGGGCCTGCTGGTGAACTGACCCTCTAAAAGGTTGTAGGTGCGGGCCTGCTGGTGAGCTGACCCTGTAAAATATTTAAGGTGCGGCCCTACTGGTGAGCTGACCCTGTAAAATAATGTAGGCGAGGGCCTGCTGGTGAGCTGACCCTGTAAAAGATTGTAGGTGAGGACCTGATGGTGAGCTGACCCTGTAAAAGGTTGTAGGTGAGGGCCTGATGGTGAGCTGACCCTGTAAAAGGTTGTAGGTGAGGGCCTGCAGGTGAGCTAACCATCTAAAAAATTATATGCGAGGGCCTTCAGGTGAGCTGACCCTGTAAAAGATTGTAGGTGAAGGCCTGCTGGTGAGCTGACCCTGTAAAACATTATATGCGAGGGCTTGCTGGTGAACTGACCCTCTAAAAGGTTGTAGGTGAGGGCCTGCTGGTGAGCTGCCCCTTTAACCCCTTAAGGACTCAGCCCTATTTCACCTTAAGGACATATTTTGTGCAAATCTGACCAGTGTCATTTTATGTAGTGATAACTTTAAAAAACGCTTTTACTTATCCAGGCCATTCTGAGATAGTTTTTTCGTCACATATTGTACTTCATAACACTGGTAAAATGGAGTAAAAAAAAATTCATTTCTATTTATAAAAAAATACAAAATTTACCAACATTTTGGAAAAATTAGCAAATTTCCAAGTTTCAATTTCTCTACTTCTATAACACATAGTAATACCTCCAAAAATTTCTCTACTTCTATAATACATAGTAATACCTCCAAAAATAACTATTAGTTTACATTCCCCATATGTCTACTTCATGTTTAGATCATTTTGGGAATGCCATTTTATTTTTTGGGGACGTTACAAGGCTTAGAAGTTTAGATGCAAATCTTGAAAATTTTCTGAAATTTTCAAAAACCCACTTTTTAGGGACCAGTTCAGGTCTGAAGTCACTTTGTGAGGCTTACATAATAGAAACCACCCAAAAGTGACCCCATTCTAGAAACTACACCCCTTAAGGTATTCAAAACTGATTTTACAAACATAATTAACCCTTTAGGTGTTCCCCAAGAGTTCATGGCAAATGGAGATGAAATTTCAGAATTTCAATTTTTTGCCAAATTTTCCATTTTAATCAATTTTTTCCACTAACAAAGCAAGGGTTAACAGCCAAACAAAACTCTATATTTATTGCCCTGACTCTGCGGTTTACAGAAACACCCGATATGTGGTCGTACACCACTGTACGGCCCCACGTTACGGCGTAGAGAGAAAGGAACGCCGTGTGGTTTTTGGAAGGCAGATTTTGCTGGACTGGTTTATTTACACCATGTCCCATTTGAAGCCCCCTGATGCACCCCTAGAGTAGAAACTCCAAAAACGTGACCCCATTTTGGAAACTACGGGATAAGGTGGCAGTTTTTTTGGTACTATTTTAGGGTACATATGATTTTTGGTTGCTCTATATTACACTTTTTGTGAAGCAAAGTAACAAAAAGTAGAAATGCTGAAATTTCATCTCCATTTGCCATTGACTCTTGTGGAACACTTAAAGGGTTAACAAAGTTTGTAAAATCAGTTTTGAATACCTTAAGGGGTGTAGTTTCTTAAATGGGGTCACTTTTTGGAGTTTCTACTCTAGGGGTGCATCAGGGGGGCTTCAAATGGGACATGGTGTCAAAAAACAAGTCCAGCAAAAACTGCCTTCCAAAATCCATATGGCATTCCTTTCCTTCTGCGCCCTGCCGTGTGCCCGTACAGAGGTTTACGACCACATATGGGGTGTTTCTGTAAACTAAAGAATCAGGGCAATAAATATTGAGCTTTGTTTGGCTGTTAACCCTTGCTTTGTTACGGGAAAAAATTTGGAAAATTTGCCAAAAAAACACCTGTTTTGCCACCGTTTTTATTTTTAATTATTTACAACGTTCATCTGACAGATTAGATCATGTGCTATTTTTATAGAGCAGGTTGTTACGGATGCAGGGATACTTAATATGTTTACTTTTTTAAATTTATTTAAGTTTTACACAATAATATCATTTTTTAAACCAAAAAATTGTTTTTTAGTGTCTCCATAGTCTGAGAGCCATATATTTTTTTATTTTTTGGGCCATTGTCTCATGTAGGGGCTAATTTTTTGCGGGATGAGACGACGGTTTGAATGGTACTATTTTGGCATACATACAACTTTTTTGATCACTTTTATAACTTTTTTTGGGAAGTAAGGCGGGCAAAATTGAAATTTCATCATATTTTTTATTTTTTATGGCTTTCACCGTGCGGGGAATGACCGTTTTATAGATCGGGTCGTTACGAACGCTGTGATATATAACATGTGTAGGGAATTAAAAAAAATTTTTTTTAATCAGGGATAAATGTGTTTTTTTTTTTTTTTTTCTTTTTACCCAGACCCACTTGGTTCTTGAAGATCCAGTGGGTCTGATGTCTGTATAATACAGTACAGTACACTATATAGTGTACTGCACTGTATTTCACTCACACTTTGTCTGAACAGATCTCTGCCTTTAGCACAGATCTGTTCAGCACCATGGACAGCAGGATGCCTGAGAAGGCATCCTGTTGCCATGGGAACCTTCCCCGTCTGCCACAACTGAGCAGACGGGGAAGGGGAGGGAGGGGGGCTCCCTCCCTCTGTGACCCCATCCTGTCCGGGGGCTGCAAAGGCACAGCAGGCACTTTGAGGTTTCTGATCCCTGCAGTCACGGACCGCAGGGATCAGAGACTTGCATAGGCGCTACAAACCGCAGGTCTGAATTGACCTGCGGTTTGTAGCGATCGGCAATGCGGGGGGGGGGGTCACAGAACCCCCTAGGCATTGTCACAGGGTGCCTGCTGAATGATTTCAACAGGAACGCCGTTCCGATCACTGCCGGCCGTGCGGCAGTGATCAAAACTACACAGGACGTACCGTTACGCCCTGGGTCCTTAAGGACTCAGCAAACATGGCGTACCGGTACGTCCTAAGTCCTTAAGGGGTTAAAAAATTATATACGAGGGCCTGCAGCTGAACTGACCCTGTAAAACATTATATGCGAAGGGCATATACAGTGAGGAACAGAAGTATTTGAACACCTTGCGATTTTGCAAGTTCTCCCACTTAGAAATCATGGAGGGGTCTGAAATTCACATTGTAGGTGCATTCCCACTCAGATACAGAATAAAATAAAAAAATATTCAGGAAATCACATTGTATGATTTTTAAAGAATTTATTTGTCTTGCACTGCTGAACATAAGTATTTGAACACCTGAGAAACAGCAAGAATTCTGGCTCTCAAAGACCTGTTACTGTGCCTTTAAAAAGTCCACCTCTACTCCACTCATTAATCTAACTTAGTAGCACCTGTCTGAGCTCTTTAAAGACACCTGTCCACCCCACAGTCAGTCAGACGCCAACTACTACCATGAGCAAGACCAAAGAGCTGTCAAAAGACACCAGAGACAAAATTGTGGACCTTCACAAGGCTGGAAAGGACTACGGGGCAATTGCCAAGCAGTTTGGTGAAAATAGATCAACTGTTAGAAAATGGAAGCGGCTAAAGACGACTGTCAGTCTCCCTCGGACTGGGGCTCCATACAAGATCTCACCTCATGGGGTATCACTGATGATAAGAAAGGTGAGGAATCAGCCCAGAACTTCAAGGGAGGAGCTGGTTAATGACATGAAGAGAGCTGGGACCACAGTTTCAAAGGTCACTGTCGGTAGAACACTACGCCTTCATGATTTCAAATCATGCATTGCACGGAAGGTTCCACTGCTCAAGTCATCACATGGGAGAAATTCATGTGGTCAGATGAGACCAAAGTAGAACTCTTTGGTCTAAACGTTGTGTTTGGAGAAAAAAGAAGGATGAGTTGCATCCCAAGAACACCATCCCTACTGTGAAGCATGGGGTGGTAACATCATGCTTTGGGGGTGCTTTTCTGCGAAGGGGACAGGAAAACTGCACTGTATTAAGGAGAGGATGAATGGAGCCATATATTGTGAGATTGTGAACAACAACCTCCTTCCCTGAGTCAGAGCATTGAAGATGGGTCGTGGCTGGGTCTTCAACATGACAACGACCCAAAGCACACAGTCAGGATAACCAAGGAGTGACTCCGTAAGAAGCATATCAAGGTTCTGGAGTGGCATAGCTCAGCGACAGCCCTGAAACCTGACAACCTGGAGGAGTGGGCAAAAACTACAGGAAACGTTTGACCTCTGTAATTGCAAACAAAGGGTTCTGTACCAAATATCAACACTGATTTTCTCAGATGTTCAAATACTTATGTTCAGCAGTGAAAGACAAATAAATTCTTTAAAAATCATACAATGTGATTTCCTTAATTTCTATTTATTTATTATGTCTCTCACAGTGGTAATGCACCTACATAGTGAATTTCAGACCCCTCCATGATTTCTAATTGGGAGAACTTGCAAAATCACAGGGTGTTCAAATACTTCTGTTCCTCACTATATGCGACGAATAATCATGTTGATATGATGGAAGAGGAGAAGGAGAATGAGAAAAGGAAGATTTAATTATATACCATTGTTTGTGGTGGAAGGGGTGCATGGGAATACAGTGTATTCAGTACATTATAAACAACACATTTAAAGTGCCTTTATGTTCATCAGCTTTCCTCTGGTGGAGTCGAGAAGTCATGGTCAATCCAGGCCTTGTTCATTTTTATAAGAGTCAACCTGTCAGCATTTTCAGTTGACAGGCGGATACGCTTATCTGTTATAATGCCACCAGCAGCACTAAATACCCGCTCAGACAAAACGCTGGCGGCAGGGCAGGTCAGGACCTCCAAGGTGTAGAGCGCCAGTACGTGCCACGTGTCCAGCTTAGACACCCAGTAGTTGTAAGGCACTAAGGGATTATTGAGGATGCTGACACGGTCTGCTATTTACTCCTTCACCATCTTCCAAATTTTTTTCCTCCTTGTGACACTAGGCCGCGCATCAGGTGAGGGTGCTGGCGGGGTGTCATAAAACTGTCCCAGGCTTTGGAGAGTGTTGCCCTGCCTCTGTTGGAACTGCTGTGTGTTCCCCTTGTCTCCCCTCCTCAGTTGGTCAAGGAACAATGGACTTTGCTGCCAGCGTTATCAGATGGAAATTTTTGGAGCAATTTTTCAACAAGGATCTTCTGGTATTGCACCGTTTTGCTCGTCCTCTTCACCAGAGAAATGAGAGATGACAAGTTCTCTTTGTAGCGGGGGTCGAGAAGGGTGAACAACCAGTAATCCGTGTTGTCTAAAATGCGTATAATGCGCGGGTCGCGGGAAAGGCAGACTAACATGAAGTCAGCCATGAGTACCAACAGGCAAGTCTTCGCTGTCGTCATCAGGAGGATCACTCTAAATCTCCTCATCCTCTTCCTCCTCTTCTGCCCACCCACGCAGAACAGGTGGAATTAAACTTCCATGGGTACTACCCTCTGTAGCGGAGGCAACCGTCTCCTGCTCCTCCTCTTCATTGTCCAATTCGCGCTGAGAAGACGAACCGAGGGTGGTCTGGCTATTACCCTGTGTAATGTCTTCCCCCATTTCCACCTCTTCCACATGCAAAGCGTCGTCCTTAATTGTGAGCAGCGAGCGATTGAGTAGACAGAAGTGGGATGGTTACGCTGATAATAGCGTTATCGCCGCTCACCATCTGTGTTGATTACTCAAAAGTTTCTTAAAACCTCACAGAGGTCAGACATTCATGCCCACTCCTCACTTGTGAAGAGCAGAAGCTGACTGGAAAGGCGACGACCATGTTGCAGCTGGTATTCCACTACTGGCCTCTGCTGCTCACAAAGCCTGGCCAACATGTGGAACGTAGAGTTTCAGCGCGTGCTCACGTCGCACAACAGCCGGTGAGCTGGCAATTTCAAGCGCTGCTGCAGCGTTGACAGACCGACTGAGGCTGTCGATGACTTTCGGAAATGGGCACACATGCGGCGCACCTTCACCAGTAGCTTAGGCAAACTGGGGTAGGTTTTGAGAAACTGCTGAACCACTAAGTTTAAGATGGGGTCTAGGCATGGGATGTGTGTGTGCTTGCCGAGCTCCAAAGCTGCAACGAAGTTACGGCCATTATCAGACACAACCATGCCTGGTTCTAGGTTGAGTGGCGAGAGCCACAGCTCAGTCTGGTCTCTTATCCCCTGCCACAGCTCTGCGGCGATGTGCTGTTTGTCCCCTAAGCATATCAGCTTCAGCACCGCCTGTTGCTGCTTCCCCACTGCAGTGTTACACTGCTTCCAGCTACCGACTGATCACTGACTGGTGCTGCACGCGGATAATTCGGAGGTGGAGGAGGAGAAGTGGGGGTTGGAGCCACTAACAAAGATGGTGGCGGAAACCCTGATGGAAGTAGGGCCCGCAATCCTTGGCGTCGGTAGCACCTGTGCCATCCCACGGTACGACTCACTCCCGTCCTCCACAACATTCACCCAGTGTGCTGTCAGGGAAATATATCATTCCTGTCCGAATGCACTTGTCCATGTGTTTGAGTGGACCTGTGATGTTACGGGACACATGTTGGTGTAAGGCGGGCATGGCACACCTTGAAAAATAGTGGCGGCTAGGGACTGCGTAACGCGGGACGGCCACCGACATCAGGCTGCGGAAGGCCTCAGTGTCCACAAGCCTAAATGACAACATTTCCAGGACCAGTAATTTGGAAAGCTGCGCATTTAGTGCTATGGCCTGTGGGTGGGTGGATGGCTGGGTATTTTCGCTTTCGTTCAAAGGCCTGGGGTAAGGACATTTGGACGCTGCGCTGGGACATGGAAGTAGATGTGCTAGCTGATGGTGCTTGTGAAGATCCAGGTGCAGGGCGGGAGGCATCCGGGCCTGCACCTTTGACAGGGGATTGGCCAGCGCATAATACAATGGAAAAGGAGGCAGTGGTTTGTCCCTCAGACACAGATTGTGGACCCAGGCCTTCGTCCCACTTATTATAGTGCTTGGATGCCATGTGGCGGATCATGCTGGTGGTGGTGAGGTTGCTAGTGTTCACGCCCTGGCTCATTTTCGTATGGCACAGGTTGAAAACTACTATTCTTTTGTCGTCCACACTTTCCTCAAAAAAGCGCCATACTGCAGAACACCTACCCCTTGGCAAGGGAGATTTCTGCAAGGGGGTGCTCCGTGGAACAGTTGCGGGCCTGTTTGGTGTGGCCCGCCTTCTCCCTTTTGCCACCCCACTGCCTCTTCCAGCCTGTTGTGGTGCAGCATATCCCTCCCCCTCTGTACTGCAGTCCTCTCTTGGCTTTTCACCTTCCCAGGTTTGGTCAGTGACTTCATCGTCCACCACTTCCTCACTCTGCTCATCCTCCTGACTTGTTGACCTAACTACTACCTCAGTGATTGACAACTGTGTGTCATCCTTTTCATCCTCTTCATCAACCTCTTGAGACAGTAATTGCGGTTGAGTTATTGGCAACTGTGTCTCATCATCATCCACCTCATTAAACAGTAATTGCCGTTCCCCACCGTCATATTCTTGTGATTGTGGATGCTCAAGGGTTTCGGAATCAGGGCACAAGATCTGTCCCTCTTCAAGCCTGCTTGGCGAGAGGGCCAAATCAAGGAATGGCGCTGAAAAGAGCTCCTAGGAATATCCGAGTGTGGGATCACTTGTTTGCCCAGACTCTCCATGGTGGGAGGAAGAAGGATCACAGTGAGGATTGGGTTGAGAAGACTCTTGGCTACTGAGCCTGGACTTGGTGGAAGACAGGGTGGTGCTTAACCGACTGGAAGCATTATCTGCTGCAATCCAACCGACCACCTGGTCACACTGGTCTGACTTCAAGAGTGGTGTCCTGCACCACCCTGAAAACTGGGACATGAAGCTAGGTATCGTGGATGATTGTTTTTCTTGTGCTCTGGCAGCAGGCACAGTTTCACCGTGCCCAGAGCCACGGTCTCTCCGTGCACCATCAGCCTCATTCCACTCCCCCGTCCCTTACTGCTGGCCTTCTTCATATTAAATGTCATATATTAAAAGTCTTCCACACGTACAGTAGCATAGGATTTGGAAGTGTATGTGCAAACAAATTTAAAAAGGTATTTGAGAAGTGGAAACGTCAAACAGGAGATATCCCGCAGGTAATCTCAATGCTGTCACCAGCGGCTAATGAAAAATTACAGGGAATGTCACAGGTATTTGGCATGAGGAAACGCTATACATGAGAGGTACCACCGGTAATGTCACTGCCGCAGCGTCTACGCAAAAAAGTACACTGTATGTCACAGATACATTTTTGAAGCGCACATGTTACACTGCAGATGTGGCTCTGGTAATGTCACTGTTCGCAGCGGAGACCGTCTATTGACAAAGTACACTGTATGTCACAGATGTTTTATGGATGCGCACACTTTACACTGGAGATGTGGCGCAGCTAATGTCGCTGTCTGCAGCGGCCTAACTATTGTACACTATTTAGCGCAGGATGTGCTAAAAATATAGATTGCTGCTGCCACACACAATAGTCCTTAAAAGGAATTTTGGGTCTCTGAAAAGATTTGGTGGTAAAAATATTCTTAAATCACTCCCTACACTGTCTGTCCCTCCCTCAGCACAGCCCTCCCTGACTAAGAATAAGCCGAACATGCATCATCAGGTGCTATATAGCACCCAATGACGCGTTCCGGCCAGCCAATCACTGTAATACCAGCAGCCAACATGGCAACGGCATTACAGTAAGGGCAGTACTTAGCTGCATGTTTATTGGCTGCATAGCAGCCAAGAAACATGCGGGGCGGAGGCTCGAGCATTGCGCTCGAGCACATGCAGTATTTGGCTAAATACTGCCATGTGCCGAGCATCGAGATGCTTGAGCCGAACTGGTGTTTGGCCGAGTATGCTTGATTATCACTACTATTCACCAATATCCCCAAGTAGCTTAAAGGGGTTATCCTATCTTAGACAATGGGGGCATATCGCTAGGATATGCCCCCATTGCCTGATAGGTGCGGGTCCCACCGCTGGGACCCGCACCTATATCGAGAACGGAGCCGGGGAGAGTTGTGGCTGGAGGACCCCAGGTTTCCCGGGGTCCGTCCACCACCAGGCGCAGCTCCCCGCCTCTCCCATTGAAGTGAATGGGAGCGCACCGCGCATGCACGGCTACCGCTCCCATTCATTTCTATGGGGCCGACGGAAATAGCTGAGCCAGTGCTCGGCTATTTTCGGCGGCTCCATAGAAATGAATAGAGGGCGGCTGCTCATGTGCAGTGCGCCCTCTTCAAGTTTCTCCGCTCCGTTCTCATTGCAGGTGCGGGTCCCAGAGGTAGGACCCGCACCTTTCAGACAATAGGGGAATATCCTAGCGATATGCCCCCATTGTCTAAGATGGGATAACCCCTTTAAGTGTTTTAAGCAGAGATTAATTATTTAATATAGAATTGTAAAATGTGTTTTCTCAGTTATTCATTTGCTTCTGAATAATAATTCATATAAGTAGTTTTTAATAGACTGATAACAATTATGATATATTTCTCCCTTACAAATCTGTTTCAAGCTTAAGACCAATCCCGTATGTAGTTAATAAACTGGCTCTATTACCATACTTCATATGATAAAGTGGTGTAATTATAAATTGTAGACTATGCCAACTGCCTACTATCTAGCTTTTCACAATTCTTGGAGAATCAGCGATCTATACAACAAGTGCCAGTCCGGATGAAAGATGCTTATGAAGCATTATGTATATGGAGACATGTACATAGATGTGCTATGTGGGGTTGTCCGTGCTACGTTACTGATGACCTATCCCATTCCCAATACCTAACAGAATCTCTATAAGGGTGAATGGGAGAAGATGATATCAAAAGATCCCAGGTTCTAGCTCTCTAAAGGGGGTTAAAAGTTATTATTATATAAGTAAAGAAAAAGTTTAAAAAATAAAAACATTAAAATATTAAAAGTTTAAAAACCCCCTTTCCCAAGTTTACATATAAAAATATATAAACAATAAAAAAATAAACATATCAGGTATCGACGTGTCCGAAAAGGTCTGAACTAATAAAATATTTTTTTTAATTTCCTGTGCGCTGAATGCCGTAACAGAAAAAAAATTAAAAACACACGATTCACAATTTTTTTGTCACCTTTTCTCCCACAAAAATTTTATAAATGATCAAAAAGTTATACCACAAAAATGGCACCAATAAAAACTGCAGTTGGTCCCACAAAAACAAGCCCTCATACAGCTTTGTGGACGGAAATCTAAAAAAGTAATGGCTGCCAGGAAATGACGATGCAAAGAAAATTTAAATTTTTTTTAAAGGGTATTTTTATTTTTTATTTTATTTTTATAGTAGTAAAACAAACAAACAAAAAAACAACTATACAAGTTAGGGATCGTTATATTCATATTGAACAGCAGAATAAGGAAGTCATGTCTTTTTCAGAGCACACTTAGCGCCGTGATGTCAAGACCCCAAAACCTTGGCGGAATTGTGTTTTTTTTTATTTTTTATTTAATGCCACAAAGAATAATTTTTTCCCGTTTTCCAATAACAGACCTGATAATTTAAAAGGTGCCCTTAAAAAATACAACTTATCCAGCAAAAAATAAGCCCTTATATGTCTATATAAACTGAAAATTAAAAAAGTTATGGGTAATGGAACTTGGGTCTGGTACTTTAGGGGTTAATATATGCAAATGAGACTCTTTGGGCAACGGGGGCATTGCCATTACTGCTATAGACTCAGCTCTCTCTGCAACTGCAGCGCCCTCTATACTTTGACAGGGCAAGATGAGATGACATTTACACTTCCTGGTCCTGTCAAAGTGGAGAGGACACAGCAGTTGCAGAGAGAGCAGAGCCTCGAGGTGTAACGGTAACGCCCCTGTTGCTCCTAAAGGCTCATTTGCTTATATTGAAACACTATTTTTCTCAGCAATGCGGGCACATATGAACATGGGCCCAACACAGATGTCTTCAGCTGCCAAGTGCACATGTAACAGGTCAGCCAGTGTCATAGATACAAATCTGCCGACAGATGCCTACTAATAAACTATAACAAATATGAAAATTTCAAAAAAAATTTTTAAGTCCTTTTCATAATTTTTGTAATAAAAAACTGACCATATGAAAATCCAAAAGCAATAATGATTCTTTCTACCAAATCAGTTGTCAAGCATAGGGATAATATTACTACTGGAAATCACTGCAGGTGGCAAGTTCAAGTGTCTGGTTGCAAAGAGTATTTGGAAGGTAGATGACTTTTCCATGTGTCCATCAAGCTAAAAATTTGTGATGGTGATAAAGATTTACAACTGCCTACAGAAACTGCAGAAGTATCAATATCCAGTAGCATTTTGCTTACAGCAGCACAAACACTCCAGTAAGAAATGACTATGAGCATTTTAATTATGTGTCCAGACATATAAGTGGTGCACCGAAGGAATCCAAGTCATCTCAGTGTGCAGATGCTTTGGGGGTACCGACAGGTGGTACCATCCTCTCCTCAGCTATAAACAAGCAGGCATTTTTTTCCACACTGAATGTCTAACGTTATTGAAATCTGATGCCTCTGACTGCACTTAAATTTAGTCCTGGAAGCTGACTCCAGACCACGATCTGGGAAGGTCTGTTAGGGGAGGCTTTCTGGCACTCTAATAAGAGCCTACCATTTTATTTTTAGTTTACCATCAGATATTAGCAGAGTCTGTAAAGGATTAGCTTCTTGCATCAGATGTCTCCTAAACCTGTCCAATCCAGGGACGTGGCGTCAATAATCTCTGGCATTAGGAGATGTTAGTTTTAATGGGCTTAAAGCACCTCAACACCTTTCATCCCATCAACTCATTCGCCTTACTATGTAATATACTATTAAGCTTCATATTTTTAAAAACTAGCTTTTTGTCAAGCTACCCTTTGTTACAGTGAATGTGTCATAAAAAATTATCTTTTGTTTTAATCAAGTTTTTATGTTAAGCTTATTAAGAAATGTTGGCATTGTTTTTAATTTTCCATACCACTATCTACGGTATATTTTTAAACAAAAAGTCCTAATATCCTGCAGTTTTCACACTAGCCACTGAGCCTAATAACGTGCCTACACTTCCTGTTATATAGAGTTTATGTTTCAGCAATCACCTCATTATCACAGGCAGGATTACACTGAAAGATAACACCTATATATAGATAACACATGAGTCACGATTCATAACAGGTGACAAAACTATTATACCTGCTCCCTGCACAGGTCACACAGTATGTCTCTCTCACAGAAGTCAAAGAACATCTCCTGTCCATTGTTACATAGTTACATAGTTAATACGGTTGAAAAAAGACATAAGTCCATCAAGTTCAACCAAGGGATAAGTGGGGACGCGAATCCCAGAAGGAAGTTAGACTCAGATTTCTACACGTTGTCATAAGCATTAATGTTGTTTACTTTTTAAAAAAATCGTCTAAACCCTTTTTAAAACTGTTCCACAGATTCACAGTTCTTACAGTAAAGAAGCTTTGACGCTTCTGGAGACTGAACTTTTTCCTCTCCAGTCGGAGGCAGTGCCCCCTTGTCTTTTGAGGGCATTTTACATGGAACAGCTTTTCACTGTATTTTTTGTATGGCCCATTTATATATTTGTATAGGCTAATCATGTCCCCCCTTAGACGTCTCTTCTCAAGACTAAATAAATTAAATTATTTAATCTTTCTTCATAACCAAGACCCTCCATGCCCCTTATCAGTTTAGTCGCTCTCCTCTGTACTTTTTTCCAGCTCCAGTGCATCCTTTCTATGGACTGGTGCCCAGAACTGAACTGCATATTCCAGATGAAGCCGCACCAACGCTTTGTAAAGTAGTAGTATTTCATCCCTGCCCCCCGAGTCCATGCCTTGTTTAATGACAATATCCTGGTGGCCTTAGAAGCAGCTGATTGACATTGTATGCTGTTATTTAATCTACCATCTACAAGGATACCCAAATCCTTCTCTATAAGTGACTCTCCCAGTGTTACATCACCTAGGACATATGAAGCATAGAGATTATTACTACCAACATGCATTACTTTACATTTGTCCACATTGAACCTCATTTGCCAAGTTGATGCCAAATCACTCAGAGTGTTCAAGTCAGCTTGTAGTATATGGACGTCTAATCCCCTCCTCAATATCATTAAAGGAAACCTGTCACCAGGATTTTGGGTATAGAGCTGAGGACATGGGTTGCTAGATGGCCGCTAGCACATCCGCAATACCCAGTCCCCATAGCTCTGTGTGTTTTTATTGTGTAAAAAAAAAACGATTTGATACATATGCAAATTAACATAAAAGAGTCATATCTTACTTGTGTGACCAGAGAAGAGTCATATTTTCAAGCTCTGACTCATCTCAGGTTAATTTGCATATGTATCAAATCGGTTTTTATACACAATAAAAGCACACAGAGCTATGGGGACTGGGTATTGCGGATGTGCTAGTGGCCATCTACCAACCCATGTCCTCAGCTCTATACACAAAATCCCGGTGACAGGTTCCCTTTAAAAAATACATTAAATAATAGAGGGCCCAGCACTGAACCTTGGGGTACACCACTTATAACCCGGGACCATTCTGAATAGGAATAATTGATCACAACTCTCTGGACACGGTCCTTCAGCCAGTTTTCAATCCAATTACAAACTATACTTTCCAAGCCTATAGACCTTACTTTACCTATTAAGCGTTTATGAGGGACAGTATCAAAAGCCTTTGCAAAATCCAGAAACACTACATCCACAGCCGCCCCTCTGTCCAGACTACTACTCACCTCCTCATAAAAACAAATCAGGTTAGTCTGACAACGTCCTTGGTAAACCCATGTTGGTTATCACTTATAATATTATTTACAGTCACATACTCCTATATATAGTCCCTTAAGAGTCCTTCAAACATTTTTCCCACAGCAGAAGTTAAACTAACTGTGTCTATTTACTTGTAAAGGACCTAGATCCTTTTTTGAATATGGGCACCGCATTTGCCTTGTGCCAATCACTTGGTACTGTACCAGTATCTAGAGAATCTTTAAAAATTATAAACAGAGGCACAGCAATGACTGAACTGAGCTCTTTAAGCACCCTTGGGTGTAATCCATCTGGACCTGGAGCCTTGTTCACATTTACCTTATTTAACTTATCTTGGGCCATATCTACAGTTAGCCAAGTGAGATATTACTGGATGTACTAACAGCCCCAGCACCACAGATATCAGCTCCTTTCTCTTCTTTTGTATATACAGTGCAAAAAAAAAACCATTTAGTAACTTTGCATTTTCCTTATCCTCAGTGACTACCCCCCCCCCCCCCCCCCCCCACACCATTATTTAGACCTAGGTTTTTTAGCATTTATATATTTAAAGAATTTTTGGGGATTTGTTTTGCTCTCTTTTGCTACCTGCTGTTCGTTTTGTATTTTTGCTAATTTTATCTACTTTTTACAGAGATTTTATTAGGCCCGTTGTAATCTTAAAACGCTACAGCTGACCCCTCAGATTTGTATTTTTTAAATGCTCTCTTTTTGTCTTTTATTGCCCTTTTTACAGTAGCTGTAAGCCATGGGAGGTTTAATTTTAGCCGTTTATACTTATTACCTAAAGGGATACATTTTTTAGTGCAATTACTCAATGTGGATTTGAAGCTCTCCCATTTATCCTCAGTATTATTTTGTGACAGTAGTTGCACCCAGTCTATGCCCTGAAATGCTGCCCTCAATCCAAGGAAATTAGCCTTTTTAAAATGCACCGTCTTTGCTCTGCCTGACAGATTTTGCTTTTTATAGTTTAGGGGGAAAATAATTATATTGTGGTCACTATTACCTAGTGTTTCTCGAACAGTAACATTACCAACAAGCTCTGCATCATTAGAAATTACCAGATCCAACAGAGCATCGCCCCTAGTGGGAGCTTCTACAAAATGGCCCATAAAGTGGTCCGGCAGCAAGATGAGGAATTCTCTCCTTTGTGATTGAGGCAGAACCATGACCGCAGTCAATGTCTGGGAAGTTAAAATCTCCCATTATGACCACTGTACTAGCTTGTGCAGCCCGCTCTATTTGGTTATACAGTTGCGTTTCTATCTCTTCTGTGATGTTAGGGGGTCTATTACACCAAGTATTATATTTTCAGCGTTCATATCCCTTTGAACTTCCACCCATAAGGTTTCCACATCCTCACCATCCTCACCTTTCACACTTGTCTTCAGATCACTCCTCACGTACGGGCACACACCACCACCTTTTCTATTGACCTGGTCTTTCCTACATAGTGTAAAACCCTCAATATTAACAGCCCAGTCATGTGAAGAGTCCAACCATGTCTCAGCCACACCAACTACATCTATGTGTTCTTCTAGTACCATAGCCTCCAGCTCCACCTTTTTTCTAGCTAGACTTCTGGCATTTGTGAGAATACATTTTAAATTACTATTACCTGTAAAGTGAATATCTTTTTTTTTTTTTGTTACCTTGGTTAATTTTTGTATGTAACAGGTTCTTGTTACCAGCAGTTCTATTTTTTATAAATGTATAGTTATCCCCAGTCTTCTCGCTAACCCCAGCCCCCACTAAATCCCCAGTGTCCCCTCCTATATCCCACTCTCTATCTACACCATCTACCCCCTTATTAGTATGACCCCCCACCCTCCCCAGATCCTAGTTTAAAAGCTCCTTCAGCCATCTAACCATTTTTCCCCCAGGGCAGTTGCACCCTCCCCATTAAGGTGCAGCCCATCCCTACTGTAAGGCTACTTTCACACTAGCGTTCGGGGCTCCGCTTGTGAGTTCCGTTTGAAGGCTCTCACAAGCGGCCCCGAACGGATCCGTACTGCCCCAATGCATTCTGAGTGGATGCGGATCCGCTCAGAATGCATCAGTTTGGCACCGTTTGGCCTCTGCTCAGCAGGCGGACACCCGAACGCAGCTTTCAGCGTTTTCGTGTCCGCCTGGCCGTGCGGAGCCATACTGATCCGTCCAGACTTACAATGCAAGTCAATGGGGACGGATCCGTTTGACATTGACACAATATGGTGCAATTTCAAACGGATCCGTCCCCTATTGACTTTCAATGTAAAGTCAGGATTATACCATCAGATCGGAGTTTTCTCCAATCCGATGGTATATTTTAACTTGAAGCGTCCCCATCACCATGGGAACGCCTCTATGTTAGAATATACCATCGGATTTGAGTTACATCGTGAAACTCAAATCCGACAGTATATTCTAACACAGAGGCGTTCCCATGGTGATGGGGACGCTTCAAGTTAGAATATACTGAGAACTGTGTACATGACTGCCCCCTGCTGCCTGGCAGCAGGGGGCAGACCCCCCCCCCCCCTCCTGTATTTAACTTATTGGTGGCCAGTGCGGCCCCCCCTCCCTCCCCAGTATTAATTGTAACCAGTGCGGCCCCCCTCCCTCTATATTCATCGGTGGCCAGTGCGGATATTAAATATGACCAGTGCGGTCTCCCCCTCCCTCCCTCCCTCCCCAGTATTAAATATGAGCAGTGCGGTCCCCCCCTCCCTCCCCAGTATTAAATATGAGCAGTGCGGTCTCCCCCCCCCTCCCTCCCCAGTATTAAATATGAGCACTGCTCATATTTAATACTGGGGAGGGAGGGGGAGACCGCACTGCTCATATTTAATACTGGGGAGGGAGGGAGGGGGAGACCGCACTGCTCATATTTAATATCCGCACTGGCCACCGATGAATATAGAGGGAGGGGGGCCGCACTGGTTACAATTAATACTGGGGAGGGAGGGGGGGCCGCACTGGCCACCAACAAGTTAAATACAGGAGGGGGGGGGGGGTCTGCCCCCTGCTGCCTGGCAGCATCTGCCAGGCAGCAGGGGGCAGTCATGTACACAGTTCTCAGTATATTCTAACTTGAAGCGTCCCCATCACCATGGGAACGCTTCTGTGTTTAGAATATACTGTCGGATCTGAGTTTTCCGAAGTGAAAAATCAGATCTGAAATAAACTGTTATGCAAACGGATCCGTTCTGAACGGATGCAAGCGTTTGCATTATAGGAGCGGATCCGTCTGATGAAACATCAGACGGACCCGCTCCGAACGCTAGTGTGAAAGTAGCCTAAGCCTGTAATCGACCGAGAAGTCGGCCTAGTTCTCCATGAACCCAAACCCTTCCTTCCTGCACCAGTTTCTGAGCCGCTTATTTAACTCCCTAAGATCCCGTTATCTTTCTGTTGACACTCGTGGCACTGGTAGTATTTCTGAAAACACTACCTTGGAGGTCCTGGACTTGAGCTTCTCACCTAGTTCCCTAATGACTTTGTCATTAGTGCCAATGTGTACCATGACCGCCGGGTCTTCCCCAGCCCCACCCAGCAATCTATTAATCCGATCCGCACTATGCCGAACCTGAGCACCCGGCAGACAACACACTGTTCGGCATTCACAGTCTCAGCGAAGATGACCCTGTTTGTCCTCCTAATAATAGAGTCCCCTACCACCAGCATCAGCCTCACCTTTGCTGCACTCCTTTTCCCATCCTTCCTGCAGCGGTCATCCTCCTGGCTGCTATAAGAAACGCCCTGCTGCAGTGTTGCTTCCCTAATAGCAGCCAAACAGGCATATTTACTAGGGCGTGCCAGCTCAGGAATAGCCTCCCTGGCAATTTTCCCTTTACCCCTACCATTGTGCCTGTGATTAATGGGACTGCTGTAGAGTATCTCTGTAAATACTCTTAACAGACACAATGTCTGCCCCTGTAATCATGTACAGAAAAAAAAAAGTACAATCAGAAAAGAAAAACAGATTTAAAAAAATATATATTCCCTTTATGCTGCAAAGTTTTCCTTCATTTTAAACTTACTAGGCGATTTCTCCTCCACTTCTGCTGGATCCTGCTCTTCAGTCTTTGGCCGCCCTTTGATCTTGCACACAAGTGATCGAAGACGACCTGTCCATGATGCATCATCCTCTTCCTCTTCTTCCTCTTCGAGTGGAATGCCTTTATTTCAAATAAAATATTACATTAGACAATGCAAAAATAAAGCAAAAAGCCAATAAGTTTAAGAGCTCTCAATAAAGTAAGGGTACTTTCACACTTGCATTGTTGGATTCCAGCAGGCAGTTCCGTCGCCGGATCCGACAATCGGTATGCAAACGGATACCATGTGTAGATGGACCCAGATGTGGATCGTCTCACAAATGCATTGCAATACCGGATCCGTCTTTCTGGTTGTCATTCGGAAAAACGGATCCGGTATTAATCTTTTTCACATTTTTAAAGGTCTGCGCATGCCGGGTCTGTTTTTTCAGAACACTTGGGGCCGAATCCGGCATTAATGCATTTCGATGGAAAATAATGCAAGTGATCTGGAATTATAGACGGAGAAAATACTGCAGCATGCTGCAGTATTTTCTCTGTCCAAAAAACGTACAGTGACTGAACTGAAGACATCCTAATGCATACTGAATGGATTGCTCTCCATTCAGAATGCATTAGGATAAAACTGATCAGTTTTTTTCCCGGTATTAAGCCCCTAGGACGGAACTCAATACCGGAAAAGTTTAACGCAAGTGTGAAAGTACCCTAAGCCTTCACTTAGATATGCCACCACCTACTGATTCGAGGGGGTTTGACTGCAGGGACTCACTCTGATCTTTAGGGTACATTCAGACGACCGAATGTGTTTTGTAATGCGCAAAACACAGATACAGGCTGTGTGCGTTCTGCATTTTGTGGACCGCACATGGTCAGCCCTATGATAGAACTGCCTATTTTTTGTCCACAATTGCAGACAAGAATAGAACGGGCTCTATATTTTTTGTGGGGCCACGGAACTGAACTACAGATGCGGACCCATTGACATAAATGTATCTGCACCCGTTCTGCAAAATTGCGGTCATGTAAATGAGCCCTTAGAATGATTTTGCTTTCTTCACAGATTTCTCCTGAACTGCAGCGTTCCTGGAAAACCAACCAGAACACAGGCCCAATCACATCAGGCTGGACTTGCATCAAGCAGAAAATTATGGCATCAAATTCCAAGATGGAAATATCCCCTTTGCAATCACATTTTTTTGTTGGGCCAATGCATCTAAAATGAAAAATGAAGGAATGTAGCAATAGCTTTTCTAGGTGTCTTGTGTCTTCAATGTAACAGACAATCCCTGTATTGTCTGATCCTGCGGTCATTCTTTCTGCCATCAGAGTGAAGAAAGTATGACTGTAACATAAGATTACAAAGAGTTTGAAAGTTTGTTTGAGGTCTGTTACGAAGGAGATGCATAAGTCTGCATAGAGTTGTAGACCCAAAGATAGTAACTTTTTAATTATTACCTATTGCACAATTACATATTTTTTCATTTTAGATGCATTAGGACACATACAAATGTTTGTGATGGTGTTCTAAGCATAGTCTTTAAGAAAAGGGTCAGTTTTAGCCATAACCTTTTAGAGTTCCAGAAAGTACTTGTGCATCATTATTTGTCTTGTCTAAACAATCCATGCCATACAGGAATGCCAGTGGGGTCGCATGGGCACAGCTTCCGCAGTGGGAGTCTAGCAGCAATTACAGTTGGGCTCCTGCTGCCATGGCCAGGATCGAGAAACCTCTAACTTTGGCTGTCTAAACTATGAATCAATAGAGACTGCGGCATCTAAACCTGACAGAAGGAGTCTGCTACAATACCATTACACATGCACCAATATATCCAATACCTCCATAGAGTGACAAATTTATTTATCCATTTCCAAGAAGAGAGCAATAGATGTCTGATTGGACTAAACTGTGAAGTATTGGGAATATACGTATATTCCAGAAACCAATATGTCAGGAGAGCTAAGCAATCCTGCAGGACACCACAGACGCAGAGAATATCTGGATGCTTACATGCAATATGCGGGATGGTTGAAAAAGACCCAGATGCAACCAGGGGCCAAAATGTTGACATTAATCTATATGACATTGTTAGATTAATAAAGAGGGAACATTAAACGTGGACGCTGTGGCTACATCTGTTGTTCCATGTCAGGAGAGCCTATATGTCCTTTTCAAGAAACTTTAAGTGATTTACAAATAAAAAGTTTAGTGATCACGTCCCTAACAGTATATGGTGATAGACTATGGCACAATTGTTATTATAATATTGTTTCTGTAAGGCACGCTGAGTACAGTATGGCCCATAGAGGAGTTTGGGTGATGTAGGTGTAAAGGGAACCTGACATATTGAGCATGCAGTACTGCAGTCCAGTCTTCAGAGATGCAGATGCTACAGAACAGCAGGGGCTGAACAGATTGATATAGTGGTATGGGAAAATATTCAGTAAAACTTGAATTTGTGTAAATCTCTGCTCTTTCTATTGCTCTAAATCCATGCGAGTCCTGTGGAAGGTCCTAACAGTGACTGACAACCTTCCCTGTGTGACTGCACATACGGAGATAGCTATCCATCATTGAGTAGGAACACCCACAGAACCCATAAGCACAGAAAATAATAAATTACAAGAACTATATACAAAGCTCCTCCTGCTCATTAATATGCTGCCCACAGACTTAAGGTGCATTCACACGACTGTAAGTGTTTTGCGGTCCGCAAAACATGGATACCGGCCGTGTGCGCTCTGCATTTTGCGGACTGCACATGGCCAGCGCTATATAGTGAATGCCTATTCTTGTCCGCAACCACGGACAAGAATAGGACATGCTCCATATTTTTTGCGGGCTGCGGTACGGAACAACGGATGCGGACAGCACATGACGTATGCGGATCCATTTATACGGTCGTGTGAATGCACCCTAAATTGCCTTTTTTAAGTGGCGGGCTCCTTTAGGCTTGTACAGAGTGGTAATATGGCCCTGTGCATGAAGTCGCTTTTCTCACCCTATACTTATATGGCTAGAAAATTGCAATATAGCAACAAATGTATAATTCAAAAACAAGATTCTGGAAAGGTTAAAGGCCTTAAAGAATTTTCATCGTAGCAGACCCCCTATAAATCAGACTGGAAATGACTAATCAGAAGTTTCTGTTGTTAAAGGGGTTCTTTTAATCAAGCTTTTGTCTAAACTAGGTATAATTATTACGTACACAGTTTATGAATTGCAATTTGTAACTTTTTTTGTTTTGCAATCCAAATTTGTAGGTACATGAGGCATTACGTATATATCCTATTTTATGCAGCCCAACAGATTTCTTCCAATGGGTGAAGCCACAATTCTGGATCATGTGCAGTAAAGATGCTTTGAAAAAGTGAAACCAAATCTGTTATCACCACAAGGTGGCATAACACCGATAGAAAAACAGCACAACCAAAAAATGGGATCACAGAACATTAGCATTTTTCTGTAAAGTGATGTAAGGTTGAAGATTTTATCACCTCTGAGTCATTAGTGAACCAATAGTCCAGTTCTATGATATTCATTGCAGTGTCTAGACGGATGTTGCATGTTGTGGATCCAGGAACCAAGTGGATCCACAACATGATGAATTGGCATAACTGCATCTTCAGCAGCCTGCAGCTAAAGAGTTACATGCCACATGTGACTCCTGAACCATAGGAACTAAAGAATCAATGCTATACGCCATTGTAGTAGTTATAATTACCACAGTGCATTAGGAGGTCTTCGTGGAACTCATATAATTCATCCCGTATCTCTTCAGGACAAGGACTGTCTTCATGTAGTTGGAAATTCAGAAGCATGTTAATCTTTTAACAGAAAGAAAATAGTGATTTTTATCTCCTAGAGATTGCTTAAAAAACTTCCAATCATCATCATATTACCTGTTCCTGTGGAGGAGAGCGGAACTCCCTGGTTTTCTTGGCCGTCAGGGCAGCAGACATGTTCAGTGCTTGCATCAATTCATTGTAGCGGAACTTCTGATTGCACTGAAGCTTCGACACAAAGTTATCAGAGAAGGAGACAATGGACTCCACACGATGCTTCAGCTCACAGTCACAGAAGTAATGAAGTAGCTCGCACATCTAGAAAAATAATAGAACATTCTGGTCAATAAAATATGTTTTTTTTATGGGGCCCTTGTAAACCTTTATTTGGTATTTCTCGATACAGGAGTTAAAGGGTGAGAAGAGATTTTAGTCCTTCATATAAAATGATTGAAATAAAAACATGTAGTGGATCTATAATGCTTTAAAGGGTCACTAACTTTTTACAAAACTTTTGATATATCGTAGAGACCTATCAAGGGTTTATATCGGTGGGGGTCTGAGTGCATATCGCACTCTCTCTCTCCATTTAAGTCTATGTGTCTGTCTCAATTCCAACCTCAGCAGAAAGGAAAGAAAGCGTGAAATGCACACGTTCTAGTTATTGTTGGGGTCTTGGCATTCAGACCCCCACCTATCAAAAGTTTTGTGGAAGTTAGTAAAGCTTTAGCAGTTCAGAAATTCTTATTGCATTCATAAACAATAACTTTTGCATTGAATTGCGTTATTATTCGCTATGTCAATCCAATAAACACATTTCTTGTACCACTGGTGTCGGAGTAAAAAAGGTTCAGTAACATGGAAGAGGTTCCCAATGTGGAAAATTGAGCTACTTTACATGTTTTCTGGTATCCAAAAGACTGTAATCAAATTTCAACAACAGTGAAACAGTAGTAGATACTTGCAACAAACTTCCAGCTCATGTGGTAGGAAAATCCACAATAAATGAATGTAAAGATGCCTGGGATAAACATATCTATCCTAATTTTGAGCCTGAATATATTTATCACTTTCAAGGATTTTCAAAGTTATTACTAAGAACTTAGTAATAACTAAGTTCTAAATTACCTGAAGTTTGACAGATTCCGGTAGTCGAGTCTGCAGAAGACCTTTCACAGGGGCCTTAGCTTCTCTTGTTGCTTTCTCTCCAGCCTCCACAGCTTTTTCCTCATCTTGTGCCACTTCCTCCTTCTCACAGCTGTCTTCTCCATCCTCTTCTTTGTGGTCACCAAAAACATTAGGATCAATAAGCAGCAGAATTTGACGGACATCCTCATCCTCAAAAACTCCCATTATAAGAAGAGTGGCAATGAGCTTTAGCACTGGCACAAACTGGAACTCTACTTTGCCCCCCACAGGATCTCGGATGTGGTCTCCACTGCTTTGCACTGCCTCGGTCAGCATGCTAATTGCTTTGGTTTTGAGAATGTCAATAGGAATCTCTGGACCATGTTGCTGGCGGTCTTCTCCAGTCAATATAAAGCAAGGTACTGTGAAGTGAAGGTCAGATCTCAGGCAGGTACTATAACCGACCCCAGGTAAACCATGCCTTTTTGATTCATCAGGAAACAGTTCGATTTGCCTTGTATCATCAGTGATTGGTATTATAAACTCATTGTTCATCGTCAGCTTTCCCTCCTTGGCAGACTCCAGGTAGATACTGATAAGAAGGTTATAAAAACCTGATCTTAAAAGGCCAGGTAGGTATTGGTTATCAATAGTATATAGAAGTTGGGATTGATCCACGTGGCTGCACAAGGCATGGGCGACACGATTGTTGCCCAGAGCACAAACAGCACAATACAACTTCAGGGTGTGAGAGTGAAATTTCATGAGGTCTTCCTGCTCGGAAAGTTCTAAGATGTCGATACACCTGATAAAAGGTTAAAAAACACATGTACAATAGAAATATTTTAACTACAGACAAAGACAAATGCATATATCACAGGACATTCGATTCAACCTTTTCAGGTACAGTGTCTCAATAATGTATGCCTGAAAGCTACTCATGTTTTTACAGTATTATGTGATTTTTCTCATCCCATGACCCCTGTCAACCTACAGTAGTTAGCATGATAGTTGGCAGGCATATTTTCCTATATAGTCTGAAATGGTCTGTGGCTAATAAAGGATCAGTAACCTACTTGACTAGCCATCATGCACTATGTATAGTATCACATTTCCCCTAATTTATTACTATTACTTATACAAAAAGATAATAAATGAGATAATTACTTACAGAACTGGTGGTTTTATACTGACACTATATGTTTCCGGGTGATTTCCAAGATTTTTGAACTCATG
Source organism: Bufo bufo (assembly GCF_905171765.1). Lineage (NCBI taxonomy): Eukaryota > Metazoa > Chordata > Amphibia > Anura > Bufonidae > Bufo > Bufo bufo. The sequence continues at coordinate 49,186,204 of NC_053399.1, forward strand.
ACCTATCCTCCGGACCCCCACCGATCAGCTGTTTGAAAAGGAACCAGCCCTCGCAGTAGAGCTGCAGCCTTCTCTCTGCTCACCAAGCACCGCACCATCCATTTGATAGCGGCTACACTTGGTATTTACATCAATGGGGCTGATTTGTGCCCAGGTCATGTGACTAATGAACACGACATCACATGGCCTACAGAAAGCTGCAAGAAGGCCGCGGCGCTACTGTGAGTGTCGGTGCCTTTTCAAACAGCTGATCTGTGGGGGTCTCAGGTGTCTGACCCCCAACGATCAGATATTGATGACCTATCCAAAAGGAAAACTCAAGTTAACTTATTATGTATGTATTGAACCTGATAAAAGTGTTTGGTTCGTGCTTAAAGCACTTTGCGGAAGATTTATCAAGACTGGTGCTTTCTGTGCTGCTGGAGGATGTGCCTAATTTCTGATGAGGTGCACGCCTTGCCATAGACATTTTAAAACCACTTTTTAGGGGGCAAGGGAGATGATAAATGTCCCCCTTTGTTCTTGAATATTGAAATAAAGATTTAAGCCCTTGAAGATACTCCGTACATACATATACAGTGTAGCAGTAGAAGACTACCAGGACCAGAATGGATGATCATCCATCATCTCAAAGCCTGTGACCCACAAGTATCGCAGAAGACAACCCAATTTGTATCCAGTCATTTGTTACCAAAGTCTATTTATGCAGAGTTTTCCCCCCAGAACCCTTTAAAGGAGTTTTTGGATATTTTCTTACTGATGACCTATCCTCAGGATAGGTCATCAATATCCGATCAGTTGGGGTCTGACATCTGGGACCCCTGCCAATCAGCTGTTTTGGAAGGCAGCGGCACTCCTGTTAACACCACGGCCTTCTCGCTGCTTTTCCTTGGCCAAGTGACAACACATTCATGAGCCACGTGGCCTAGGAGCAGCTTAGCCCCATTCAAGAGATAGGGGCTGAGTGCAATATAAAGCACAGCTGCTATACAATGTACAGCACTGTGCTTAGTAAGCTGTGAGAAGGCAGCGGCACTCAAAGTGGCCTTCTCAAAACAGCTGATCGGTGGAGGTTCTGGGTGTTGGACCCCCACCAATTAAATACTGATGACCTATCCAGAGATCAGGCGTCAGGCCTATGGACATTGTGTATGTGGATGGTGACTGTGTAGAGTGAACCCAATTTTAACACTGTTTTCGACTAATAATTTCTGTACTTGTTTATGTGTAAACCTCCTAAAAAAACTGTTGTCTCCATGGAGAGAGAAAGCCTTTCTGTTCAACATGTTAACATCTCCATGTAAGCTCTTGGCTCTGTTATGTACTGCCATCATTTTATATACTGGTACTTAACAAGAAGGCATTTATATTAATAGGGAAGTTACCTGCTCTCCTCAGGTATATGCAATGCCATCATCTGCAAGGGTTCCAAGCACTGCACCACCCAGCCATGACGCTCACTGACACGTTCTGTTTCTACCTTTAGGAAATTATTTGGCATACGGCTCCAGAGAACGGGTGTGATAGTCTGTACATCCAAACGAGGGGGGCACTGGGGCACATGGTTTTTCTCTTCACTTTTAAATATAGCAGCTGAAAGTGGCATGGTGTTCTGTGAACCCAATATATAATAGAAAAATATTTTATTTGAAAGAAGGTAGGAAGGACATACACTGAGTGTCTAACAATAACAACTTCTCATAGTGCAGGCACTTGGCTGTTTGCCTAGTAATATTTTATAAGAACTTCACATGAGGATTTGGCCAGTCAAGAAAATGTGTTACTCTGGGTTGAAAAGTAATCCGTGCAAATAATCCCTTATAAACCAAATTTCTGTATAAAAGGACACACTGACAAATATTTGCATGGTAGGAACACTGGCTTACAGAAATTGTAAAGCTGGTAATTTTTTAAAATGTCGCAATAGTAAATCTGTCTAGAGATTCATTTACATAAGAAAACACGCTTACTTTCAGAAAACTGGCGAGCATAGCGCAGAGGCAATAAAAATTGCGCAAAATTTTTAGACTTTTTCTATCCATTATTTTGACGTGAGCTAATGATAAATCTGGCCCTGTGTGTCCAGAGAGACCAGGAGTAGAGACCAGCGGGAACCAGGAAAGGGTCCGAACAGGAGCAGCACAGGACATGGGAGGCGAGTATAATTTAGTTTTTTAAATTATACTGGATGGACAACCCCTTTAAGCTTCTTCATTATTTATTTTCAGTGTATAAAAATGACTGCAATTTACTCTACAAATGGTGTAGCTTAAGCTGCTACGAGCAACTAATGATGACAAATGCCACCATATCAAGATTTATATGCATACTGCAATGGCCACATCCAGACTATAGTGATATCCCAAAGCAACTCATTACACGGCCGTATTTAGTCCACTATTATCTTACAGTATATTTACTGTAATTTTTGTGTATAATTATTGCCCAATGATTACATAATTACTTTGTTATACTGTTTCTATGGACATAGGGAGCCACAAATGTAAAACGGTGATTACCAATTGGACTAGCACAGTCTCTTTATCAAGCCCTGGTGATACATTCTTATTACAAGCTTCTTTTATTTACTTATGCAGCCTTTCAAATAAATGCCTGTCTATGTGATACGGACTGGGTTTTCGCTCTGGCTCATAGAGGGTCCCAGTGGGATATATGAAAAGGGGTTATCAAGATTAGTCAACTCTTTTAGAAAGGATATCCCATGAAAAATATTCTGCATTTTTCAAACCAGCACCTGGATCTGAATAGTTTTCTAATTGCATGTAATTACAAATTTCCTATAGCTACTGAGTTATTCACTGAAATCTATCTGTATACCGCCACCTGCTGTTTGCCCTTTATTTCTCTGTCCTGCCCACTCAGATAGAAGCACATGCTCAGTTCCATCCTTCAACTGCCACCAGCTGCAGAAGACAGGACACATACCCTGTGAAAGGACCCACCCCCCCCCCCCAACTGCCAGCTTGAAATAAATCTAGCAGAGCAATCGGAGCAATCTCTGGATCCATGTGAGATACAGGGCTGGTTCTAAGTTTGATAGAAAGAGATTGGCATGTACTATATAATATTGGATTTTCATTTTTTACATTAATCATGGTGGATGAGTGATTTTGGAAACGCTCATTCATCCCTCATATATATTGTTGTCAGCACATCTCCTGTTTACATGGCGCAATGTGCTGCTGATGAAAGAAAATGTAATGTCGGCCTAAAAGATCTGACAAAAAAAGTGTTTGCTCATGTGTCGGCTGATTGGCAAGCCTTTTACTTGGGCTAATGAGCGCTCTTCTCGGCGGATCACTAACCCAATAAAAGGCCCTTAAGTCTGAAGTCTAGTCAATGGTAAGAGTACAGTATATGCTACTGAATGTACATTGCGTTATGGCGGGTAAGTGAAAAGGTTACATCAAACAGAAAACAATACCTTTAATTTCCCAAGCTCAAACTGGAAGAGATTAGTGCTCGTTGGCTGCAGAAAAACTGCTGGGAACAGCTTGGTGTTTGGTTCAACCTTACAAGAGAGAATGGATTTATTTCAGTAAAACCATCATCTAACACAACATAGTAATTCCCTCTAAGTGAAGCATTATTCAAACACAACAGGAGAGCTCACATAATTCAAGCTGGAAGCCATAATGCCTGTTGTGTGGTAGCAATTTTTCAATCATGTCTGTTCAATTACCTTAATGCAGTTTTGAAATATGACAACTTAGACATACCCACAGCTAAAAGTCTTAAAGATGAATAGGTAAATTACTATATGAGTTACAGCGGACAAGGTAACGCTCAGTTGGCGCATGAATCTAAACATGTTACAGTTAAAATCCTGATCGCGTGTCAAGCTATTAAATCACAACTCTAGCAATACTTTACATACTGCTGCAGGATAAAACAGAACAATGTATGAGGACGGTGAGGAACAGGAAGAAGACAAAGTCCATGAAAGAGGTCGACCGGTCAGTATTTCGCATCAGTAGTTGTAAGCCAAAACCAGGAGTTGACTTATAACACGAGAGGTTGTTCACATCATGTTTTTATCCCACATTTAACATATAGGACAGATACAAAAGTGGATGCCATGTTTTTCCATTCTGCAGAGCCCAGCAAATAAGTGTTAACGCACTGTATGACATCCATCTGAGGCATCAGTCTAACATACACATCATGTGTCCTAATACTGAAAAACAAAGAATATTTTTTCCTGTTGCAAGCTATGACTGTCAGATTGAATCCAGTTGAAGATGCCCCACCAGTGATTAGCAGGCAGCATACATGCAATCTCTTTCTCTGCTTGTCAGAGGAGGAAAATGCCCTTAGGCCCTGTTCACCACATATCTTGCAGGATACAGTGTTGCCTGATCCTCTACGTCACCGCCAGATCCTCATTGACTGCAATGAGGTCCAGCAGTGATCTGGCCGATTTCTGGCATAAATACCAGGTTTCAGCCAGACAAAAACCATTGAATGCAACGTTTTTTTGTTTGGCTGGCAGCTGAGCCGGATCAGGCAGCTGGATCTCCCAAGCAGAGATGTGAACACGGCCTTAGTGATAAGCAGAGAAGAAGCTGCAGATTCTGAGACAGCCTCCTCACTATAGTATACGTCCACCTCATAGAAGATGGGACTGGGCTGATTAGAGGTCAGAGAAATCGTGCACATGCATCCATCCCAGAATATATAGTAAGGTGGCTGTGTGTAGGCAGTTTATTAAGTTATATATCTTGGTATTTAGTCATTTTATATTGAGTATAAATACAAAATATGATTATTGATGGCAATATTCACAACCCTTTTGAATGAACTGAATAAACAATATGGCTGAAAACTCATTTATAAAAGTACCTGGTAGCAGGTCCCCAGATCTTTTCCATTGGCTGTGAAGGAGACAAGTCCTGTGGCCAGATCAATAAGGCACCCAATATCAGTATCTACATTGCTGCGGCCCGACCGCTGTGAGCCAGTAGAGAGGTCACCTCCCCAAACCATGTAACAATTGCTTCGTTTAACACTGGAAGGATAAAAAAAAAGTAGATAGGACAGGACATCCAAACACAGGGTAAATTGCTGCTGTTATGTTGCATGTTTCTCATTATATAAATGCTAACGTTGTACTGTGTGCTTGGTGCACTCAGTCTGCAAAAGAACAAGATCCAAGTGTCTATATGACTCCTATGGTGTGCAGGGGTTAAAATCAGGTCCTACCTTTCATGCACTCTGCCCCTCTCATCTCCTAAAGTGACAGTCACAGTGCAGTTCTTGCTTAAGTCAAAATGTTTACTATAGACGTGGTAGTCGGGAGTCACCCATCCTACCCATACTGATGACGGGTCTTGTCCAGCAAATATCCGGACAGAGTAGTAATACAACTGAAGAGAAAAATAGAAACAAATGGAATTTATAGAATGATACAAAATACATTCTTAAAGAGCATGATACAACTGTTTGGGATGGTTGGTGGGTAATCACCTTGCTTATGTCCTTTACTGGCAGTCCTACCTTGCTATGCAGTAAGCATAGCATAAAGAATCCCAACTATTGAGGCCAGGTGTTTCAACCACACCCAATGCAAAAAGGTGTATAAAATCAAGCATATAGCCATGCAATCGTCATTAGACAAACACTGGTAGAAGCATAGGTCATAGAGAATTTTGCTGGATAGAGCAAAAACGCTTCTGTTACTGATAATACAACCATCTGCATCCGTTATGAACGGATCCGGTTGTATTATCTTTAACATAGCCAAGACGGATCCGTCACGAACTCCATTGAAAGTCAATGGGGGACGGATCCGTTTTCTATTGTGTCAGCGAAAATGGATCCGTCCCCATTGACTTGCATTGGGGGTCATGCCGGATTCATCTTGCTCCGCATCCGAGGACACAAAGCAGACTACAACATGTTGCGGTTTGCTCTCCGGTATGGGAACGCAACCAAAACGGAATGGAATGCATTTTGGAGCACTCCGTTCTGTTCAGTTTTCTCCCCATTGACAATGAATGGGGACAAAACTGAAGCGTTTTTTTCCCGGTATTGAGCCCCTATGACGGATCTCAATACCGAAAAACTAAAACGCTAGTGTGAAAGTAGCCTTAGAGATTTTACAAGTGCATGCATCCCAAATGTCCCTCTTTTGGAAGGACAGTCCCTCTTCATGACTCAAGTCTCTCTGTCCCACTTTTCTCCTAAATGTCCTTTTTTAATGAAATTCTTATATAACTCGAACCTTGTACGCTGAACTTGAAACACAAGTTCGCTCAGCACAAAGCAAAGTCCATAAAGACATGACTTCATGGGTTTGGTGTAGAGAAACTCCAGAGGCCTGCATTGAATCCTGACCTTAACACCATTAAACACTGTGGGGATGAAGTGGAGCATCCATTTTATAGTGAACATACTGTATTTAACATTTGTTGAAATTAAGATCAAATAATAAAACTTACTGTAGTTGTGTGAGAAACTTCTTGAAGGGCGTTTCTAAAATCAGATACAAAAACAGTCATCAATATTTTCTAGAAAAAATATTTATATACATTAAAATATATAAATTTATAAATATATATATATATATATATATATATACACATACATATACATACATTAAAATATGTATATACAGTTATAAAAAAATATTATATACCGGTACATTAATATTATATATACGCCACATAATTGTATACCAGTCTTCAATGATAAATGTCTCCACTGGAAGACACGCTGTGACGCCCATTTCAGGTGCAGGGTTGCCAGCTGTAAATTCAGTCCACAAAAATTGGGTGTTTTTTTTTCTGCTGTCTAGTGTCCAGCAGAGGAAAAAAACACATCTGTAATTTCTCTCTGAAATTTGCACTGCGAATGTGCCAAAACTGACACACACAGTACAAGCAGGGAGGAGGGGACCACACCAGTGCTAAGCAGCAGGACAAGGACATCTGGACATACAGAAAAGGTCTAGGAAACCTACAGGCAGTACTGTCATTGGAAGATTTCTCTCTTGCTTGGGAGAAATCAGTAAATTACTGCACCACTTGTCACTTTCCCGCACTTGCCAAGTCGCTTCCTGCCTGGCAGGTGATAACTACTGCTAGGACCTCAGTGAACTGAGTCCTGTTACATTTCCTGGCCACCTGAAGTGAGTCTTCCTGCTCCTACTAGAATTGGGACCGGTCATCAGGGGGAATTTGGGGAAAGTGTAACACCCCAGAGTGGCGTTACCACTTCTGCACCCTCTTTATTAGTCTAACCTCATGTCATCTTGTGTATTTATTCCAGGTCCTCCGCAATGTGCATTCCTATTTTGTTATGCAACTGTTATGTTCACATGTAATGTGCATGGTTCACCAGCAGGTGGCAGCAAACACAGCAGAGCTGTATGTGGATAGAATGGAACCTTCCATTCCATTCTGGCCCCCCTCTAGAGAGAAGTGGGCGAGTCCTACTTCCTGCAGGAAGGGTTGGGCAGAAGTCCAGTTAGTCTAGCTTACCCCCTGCTAGTGGACAGGTGTGCAGGGGCATGTCTCTGCTGGATGTCCCCACGCCAGCCAGAGCACCTTAAGCTCTGCTGGCCATGAAGCCAAAGCTTAAAGCCTCAGGAGCCAGGAGGAAAGTTCCCTGGTAAAACTCAGAGTCAAATAATCTTTAGAGATGGCTCACCTGCTCGCCAAACCTATGGAATGGGTGCTCCTACTAAAAAGATCCACCCAATCTTCAAAGGTTACAATAATTTGAATAAAAAGTGGTAGGGCACACCTACACTTGGTCACACATGGAGACCTATATTTATTCATATAAACAGTTCATATAAAACAGTATAAAATACTATAATAAAACATACAGTATAAAATCTCTGTAAACCTTTAGTATATTCCACATAGGCTGCAGTCTTGGTGCATGTGACTGGATGTTAGCGGAAATATTGTTAAATGACTTCACCAACCTGACTGATATCAAGGTAAAATATGCAGTTTCCTTGTGTGCGGTGATCTTTGAATTATATTGCATCAATTGCATGCACCACTATTGGAGAAGGTACATTTGCGGTTAGAGAAAGTATATTAGTTGCATTATTGGATTTGTATTATAACTCCTCTCTGAATGCACGATTTGTGGATTACTGTTTCATAATCCTCCTCATTTTAGATAGTCTATAATATCTTATATACTTGCTCGACTATTTCTGTCTGCTTGTATGGTCAGCATTGAATTTACTCACTGTTTCACTGGATTTACCGGGTTTGCTGCATATACCGTGACGTCCCACGTGTTGCTTGTTTGCAAGCAGTAAGCCGGACTCCACAGTTTTTTTCAGTGAGTATATCGCATATCGGGCTTGGGGATCCTCGGTGAATAAGTGCGGATGTGCCGGTACAGTGGGTCCCTGATGGTTATCTTGTGAGTGCGATTGAAGTACAGGACCAAACTTCACAGAATGTGTAATTTTTCGGCGTTCCACGTGTAGATAAAGTCACCGATCCCTCTCCCTGTTAATTTTCTGAAGCGCTTCAGTTTTCAAGTTATATCTGATGAGGTTTCTTGTTTATTTCATGAGAATACTTTGCCGTTTTACCATACGCGTTTCGGAGTTAACTACGACTCCTTCCTCAGTGGTCGTAGTTAACTCAGAAACACGTATGGTAAAACGGCAAAGTATTCTCATGAAATAAACAAGAAACCTCATCAGATATAACTTGAAAACTTGAAAACTGAAGCGCTTCAGAAAATTAACAGGGAAAGGGATCGGTGACTTTATCTACACGTGGACCCATTTCATTGCGTAATACTGTTGAGGGGGCCCTGACAAAATCTTTTAGTCCTCCTTCTCCTGGATGGGCCCCCTTCTGGGTCAGGGCCCCAAAGCAGCTGCTTCCCCTGCCTCCCCTATAATTACGCCCCTGGTGTGTTAACTTGAAGGTGACTTCCACCTAGATCCACCATTGTATATGTATCGTGTGCACCAGGTAAGGTGTGCTAACTTGAAGGTGGGTTCCACCTAGATCTACCATAAAAGTCCAGTATTGGCGAGTAGGCCAAAATGTTGCATCTGTTGGATATGATTTTGCTTTTGCAATAAATCTATACACCGATTTTTGAACTATCTATTGGACTGCTGCTTCAACTTTTTACTCTGGAATTCGGATTAGGGGTGAGTTGGACCAAACCCCATTGAAGCGAGCACCCACTATTTTAGTTTTTTCCCCACACATTATTATACTTGGAGTGTTGTTCTCTCAGTCTCTGTATTAGAAATATTACACTGTCACTGTATAAATTTGTTATCGCCTTAATTGTACCGACAAAGTTTTTGGGGGAGATTTATGAAGATTGTTGTTCCCATACAGAGGGAGATGCCTCCTAATAAATTGGGCTCAATAGGATTCCTGCTCCAGTCCTGACTCCTTCTCCCCAGCCAGGCCCGAGCCGCGGACCGCCCGCGCCCACTACACTAGTCTAGTGTAGTGGGCGGGCGGTCCGCGGCTCGGGCCTGGCTGCCTGTGTGTTTGTAAATAAAAAATAAAAAAATCAACAGAAGGCGGCCCGGACGGGCCCCCAGTGGCGTAGGGCACCATAGCCACTGCTATGGTTGCTATGGCGATCCCTACGCCACTGGTGTCAGGTCAGCTCTGTGTTGGAGAAGTGTACACTGGACTGGAGAGAGCTCTCTGCTGATAAAAGTGCTTGCCTTGTTTAGTGCAAATTGGTAACATACATGCTCTCAGTGAGCGCCAACATATTGCCAATTTGCAACCAACAAGTCAAACTGTGAGCGCTCTCTCTAGTCCAGTCTTCACCTTAACAACACAGAAGGTACGTAGAGTCATTTCTCAGTCTGGAGCTGCGCTACTCTTCTCTAAAGTTCTCTGTCTGTCATGGAGAAAGATTGATGTGCGCGGTGACAGTGCCATTGTTTGTTGGCTGATATGTTCATTGTCCACCCTAAAGGGCCCTTTACAAAAGGCGGACAATTGAACGGATAATCGCTAACCAGCATTACTAGTAACACTCGTCAGCAATGATCTTGCGGTGTAAATGCACCGCCTACTACCCGATGAACGAGCAGCACAAAAGATCATCATTTCCCAGTGGCAGATCGTGCTGTGTAATCAAAGGGAAACAACAAGACAGTATGGGGAAGAGCGGTGGCATTAGCGTATGCTGTATGGGATGGTTGGGTGAGTAATCGTAAAAGTCTGCTGATTTATTCTCCATAACCAGGCAGATCACACGTGTGTACATGTCAGGCTGACAGAAATGTATGGACTCATTCAATGTTCATACTGTATGCTGGGCACACTTCTTGCATGTTCCCTACATTCCGAAATAAGCAGAGTTCAGCAATTTTACATAGGATGATTGTCTGTACGAGTCCTCTAGACTTAAATACTGTTTGTTAAAGGAGTCTTCTGGCAGTAAATAAATGGAACTCAATCAAAGGAGAAGGTGATCTTTAATGTAGAATATGACCATATGGATATACACTATTGGGGTAATTTATCAAACTGGTGTAAAGTAGAACTGGCTTAGTTGCCAACAGCAACCTTTCATTTTCCAAAGGAGCTGTCCAAAATGAAAGGTGGAATCTGATTCATTGCTATGGGCAACTAAGCCAGTTCTACTTTACACTAGTTTGATAAATCTCCCCCTATGTATCCTGTTCCCAAGATATGACATGAAAACCCCCTCCTCCCCTGTAGTCACAAGTCCTTCTTGAAAACCAGCTGAAGCCTTGAGCTCAGTTCATCAGGGTTTTTGATGCACCCTCACAGAACCCATTTTGTTAAATGCAGAATGCATTTTATTTATTTTTTAATCAGGGGTTAGTGCATTTGTTAGACATTTGCCATCCCTTGCCATGGAAATGTATACAAGGTGAGCAGAATTTTTTTTTCTTGTAATTGGTGAAGTCATGGTTAATTTAATGTATGGCCCATAAAATGAAATACCTCTTCTGGAAGTTCTCCTCATTGCTGAAGGCGGAGTGGAACTCCACAGGCATACTCAGCCTGCAGTATATCATATCTTCATTGCTATTCTGGGTGCCAAAGGTTTTATGTGTCACCTTTAAGCATGGAGGGGCTTCTACAGTTCCATCTTTCCTTGTCACCTAAAAGAAATATTTTTTTTTTTTTTTAAAAACAGCTTTAGACAATAATATAGTCTATGATATAGAATGACTCATGTCTGTTAATGCATTGAGGATTTAAAGGCTATGTACAATTTTGTGGGGAATTTTTTTTATTATTGCATTGTACTTATTTTGAGCTAAAATACATTTTTAATTGGTCTTTATTAAAAATATAGAACCCTTCTATTTCTGTACAACGCTGACATGCTGTAGCAGCAGCCTGTGGATTTTATGTCTTTTCTGTCATCTGGGGAGCAGACGGACTCCTTATCTCTGTTCTCTGACCTCCTAAACACTCATTAAAGCTCAGTTCTTATCTTACTGATAAGAATGCGGATAAATAAGTGTTTATGACTTCTCAGTAGTTTAGAGATAAGGCTTATTAGACAACCGACACAAAGTGAAAGTACCAGTCGCACAGTTAGAAAAACACAACCCTTTCTTACAGAATGACTGAATATTTTTAATAAAGGCCAATTGAACATATGATTTTTAGCCAAAAATGAGTAAAATGCAACCATAAACAAAAATTGCCTCCAAAAGGTGTACATAATTTTTAAAGGGAGTCTGTCACCTACTTTGAGCATTTAAGACCGCTCATATTATATTCTAGCACAGTTGCCCAACATAAAAATGGTACCTCTCTTTTGTCTGTCCCACATCCACGAGCTGAAAAAAACACTTTATAAAGATATGCAGATAAGGTCTCACAAGTGCCCAGGGAAGTCGTTATGGCTGCAAGTGCCCAGGCCCCTCTCTGATGTGCCGACATAATCACTCCCCTTGGAGTCCTCTGGCACGCCTTCCTCTGCTACTTCCTCCTCCTCTGCTTAGAGATCTTGTGCGAGCGCCGGTCACCGCTGGGTCTGTGCATGTGCACTGCTCTGCCCACTATGGGCAGAGGCACTGATCTTAACAGTGCAAATGCGTGTGCCTGGCAGTGATGCTTACCTGCTATTTATTTTCCCCAGAGGTTGCTGCTTTTTGGCTCAGCTCTAGTAGGGTAGAACTGTGATCTGTGGCTACCTGCTTAGCTAAGGTCACGCGGGGAGTCTGTGGTAGTCTGAGACACACCTCCTGTCTCATCACTATTATTGGGTACAAGCGTCCATATTTGTAGAAATGCTCGATCCCAATAACTAGCCCATATTATCGTTTGGTCTAATCGCCGACTTCTTGGAGAATCTATGGCAGCTTGTCAGGACGGAAGATGCATGATTACAGGCTGCATATCTCCCCTTGTAATTCGAGATGTGCTGGTAATAACGGACTTAAAATCTAACTTTTAATACTCTATGATAATAAAAATAATACCAAGCAGAGAATGAGAAAAGCCGGGGTGTAAGTACCTCAATGTGAGGATGATTTTTTGGCACGTTGACAAAGGTTGGTAAGCGCTTACTGAACCACATGGCTACATCTCTGTTCATGTTGACAGCAAACGGTTGGAAGCCCTCCTGTAGGCCGCACATTGTGTAGTATTTGAACGTGCTGGCATCTTTACCAAAATTCAAGCGACCAATCTGAGACAACCCAAGGGAGCAGACAGGGACAAAACCTGCGGAACACATGTATAGGAAATGAACTGAACAGATGGCAAGATCTCCAGGTAAAATCCTTTCACAATCTGTTTCCAGGACTTGAAGTTGCGTTCATGTAAAATACAATATAGGGCATTGCAGAAAACATGATTTCTTAATGGTTAAAAACTGTATATGTCAAAAATCCACATAACATGTAGGATGGATACTACATGACTGTCAAATAATATTAAAATTCTATCGGGGACACATAATTACTGTTCTGCTCTACCATGTGCCTGTCCTTGTAGAAAACACTATGGAGAAAAAGCTTAAAAGGTGTCGTCTCACTTCAGCAAATGGCATTTATCATGTAGAGAAAGTTAATACAAGGCACTTACTAATGTATTGTGATTGTCCATATTGCCTCCTTTGCCGGCATTTTTCCATCACATTATAACTGTACGACCACCACCGCTAGATTGCTGGGTGGTCATAACTCCTGGATACGAGCTGAGCATAATGTGATGGAAAAATGAATCCAGCCAGCATAGGAATCAATATGGACAATCACAATATATTAGTAAGTGCCTTGTATTACCTTTCTCTACATGATAAATGCCATTTACTGAAGTGAGACAACCCCTTTAAAGTATTTGATTGCCAAAAAAGCTCATTTATTGTGAGCGGAGCATGCCAGGATCTGAGTCATCATGAGAATTCGCTGGTGGCCAAGGATGAATTAGTGATATCTATTAAAGAATGCGATATTGTCAGTGTAGACTCTCATTTTCTCTCAGCAGTAATTAATCTATTGGCTTCTGATGAAATGCAGCAAAGGAAGGACAAAATGTTTGCAGCTACAGTATGTAAATATATACAGATCTTTCACAGATGACTAATTGATGGCCTGTTACTGTTGGACGCCTGCTTTGTTAAACCTGGCACAAGCAAACAAGCAAATACTTTCATGAAGTTTATGAGACCACAAATACTTTAAATGACTTGGACCATTTATAACTGGTATATCCTCTTTTAGTGTCCCATAATGTTAACTACCTGCTGTAGCAGCTCACCCGCAAGCTATATATTAATTTCGGTATACTTTATTAATATATATACACAGTACCGCAGTCTACAAGGAAAATAATTCCTGGAGTACTCAGCTTCATGTGAGCATGACGTATGCGTTTCATCACTATTATATTTTGCAGTTGTTACTGGTACCATGTAACCAATTCTAGAAAGCAATAAATATATTTTTATTATAAAAGCTATGATATCTGATTGGTTGCTATGAGCAACTAAGGCCTCTTTCACACTTGCGTTGTCCGGATCCGGCGTGTACTCCACTTGCCGGAATTACACGCCGGATACGGAAAAACGCAAGTGTACTGAAAGCATTTGAAGACGGAACCGTCTTCAAAATGCGTTCAGTGTTACTATGGCACCCAGGACGCTATTAAAGTCCTGGTTGCCATAGCAGGAGCGGGGATCGGGGGAGCGGTATACTTACAGTCCGTGCGGCTCCCGGGGCGCTCCAGAATGACTTAAGAGCGCCCCATGCGCATGGATGACGGGATCCATGCGATCACATGATCCATGCGCTTGGGGCGCCCTGACGTCCCTCTGGAGCGCCCGGGGAGCCGCACGGAAGGTAAGTACACTGCTCCCCCGCTCCCCGCTACACTTTACCATGGCTGCCAGGACTTTAGCGTCCCGGCAGCCATGGTAACCATTCAGAAAAAGCGAAATGTCGGGTCCGGCAATGCGCCGAAACAACGTTTAGCTTAAGGCCGGATCCGGATCAATGCCTTCCAATGGGCATTAATTCCGGATCCGGCCTTGCGGCAAGTGTTCCGGATTTTTGGCCGGAGCAAAAAGCGCAGCATGCTGCGGTATTTTGTCCGGCCAAAAAACGTTCTGTTACTGAACTGAAGACATCCTGATGCATCCTGAACGGATTTCTCTCCATTCAGAATGCATTAGGATAATCCTGATCAGGATTCTTCCGGCATAGAGCCCCGACGACGGAACTCTATGCCGGAAGACAAGAACGCAAGTGTGAAAGAGCCCTAAACCAGTTTTCTTTTACACCACTTTTGATAAATCTCCCCCATATATTTATGTTAAATGGCATGGAAACCTTATGAACCATGGTCTTATTATTCAAATGCAAATAATCATACCTAAAAATATTCTAAGGCTACTTTCACACTTGCGGCAGAGTGATCCCGCAAGCAGTTCCGTCGTCGGAACTGCCTGCCGGATCCGGCAAAACGTATTCCAACTGATGGCATTTGTAAGACTGATCAGGATCCTGATCAGTGTTAAAAATGCCTGATCAGTCAGAAAAATGCATTGAAATACCGGAACCGGATCCGGCACGAATACATTCCTATGGGACAAAATGCCGGCATTTAGGCAAGTCTTCAGTTTTTTTGGCCGGAGATAAAACCGTAGCATGCTGCGGTTTTATCTTTTGCCTGATCAGTCAAAATGACTGAACTAAAGACATCCTGAAAGGATTACTCTCCATTCAGAATGCATGGGGATATACCTGATCAGTTCTTTTCCAGGATTGAGCCCTTTTGACGGAACTCAGTAGTGGAAAATAAAAACGCTAGTGTGAAAGTACCCTAACGTTTTGAGATTATAGCTCCTATGCAGACCTACATGTCTGTGTGGAAATAGACTAAACACTAGATTCTGGTCTGGCAGTCAATCTTTGGAGAACCATCGGTCTGCAGAGATGCTGTAGACACAAAATGGTTGGACATTTTTAATAAAGAATATTTGCAAAGTTGCTTCATTTTTATTTTAAATGCATGTCAACAAAAAAAAATAAAAAATAGATGTCAACCTCTGCAACATATGTATCTAAAAAGGATTTTGGTACATGGGTATCTCTGGCAGTCCCATGGAGTTGAATAGAGCAGCAGCACACATACATGATCGCCACTCCATTCAAACAGGGGAACTGAGGGCCCCCCATTATCGTGACTGATAGGAGAACTCCTGCCAATTAAACATTTAGGCCCCTTTCACACGGGCGAGTATACCGCGCGGGTGCAATGATTGAGGTGAACGCATTGCATCTACACTGAATCCTGACCAATTCATTTTAATGGGGCTGTGTACATGAGCGATGTTTTTCACGCATCAGTTCTGCGTTGCGTGAAAATCGCAGAATGTTCTATATTCAGCGTTTTTCATGCAACGCAGGCCCTATAGAAGTGAAAGTGGCTGCGTGAAAATCGCATTGCATCTGCAAGCAAGTGCGGATTCGATGCGATTTTCACGGATGGTTGCTAAGGAGACGAGGGATGAGTGATCCGGGACTCCATTTACTTTATTATTTTCCATTATAACATGGTTATAATGGAAAATAATAGCATTCTTTAATACAGAATGCTTAGTATAATGTCAATTGAGTGTTAAAAAATAATAAAAACATTACTCACCCCATCCACTTGATCGCACATCTGGGATCCTCTTCTTTGTTCTTCTTGAAGAACCTGCAAAAGGACCTTCGCTGACATCATCGCGCTCACCACTTCGTGTGCGCTATGAAGTCAGCGAAGGTCGTTTTGCAGGTCCTTCAAGAAGAACAAAGAACAGGATCCCGGATGCGCGATCAAGTGGATGGGGTGAGTAATGTTTTTATTATTTTTTAACCCTCAATTGACATTTGACTTTGCATTCTGTATTAAAGAATGCTATTATTTTCCATTATAACCATGTTATAATGGAAAATAATAAAATCTACAGAACACCGAACCCAAACCTGAACTTCAGTGAAGAAGTCCGGGTTCAGGTCTGAGTACCAAACATTCCGTTTTTTTATCACGCGCGTGCAAAACGCATTGCACTCGCGCGGAAAAAACTGAACGCAACAATTTTCCCTGAACGCACCCGCATCCTATCCGGCCCTCACCTGCAATGCCCATGTGAAAGAGGCCTTACCCTGTATCCTGTGGATAGGGGTAAGTATTTGTCATGGAACAACCCACTTAAAGAGTAACTACACTTTGTAAAAACGTTTAATATGTCATAGCAACAAATCAAAAGGTGTAGATTGGTGGGGTCCGAGCTCTGAAGGCCGTCTCTCCTTACTGCTTAAGATGGCCTCAATAGAAAGTCCACAAGGCTGTTTTCAGATCTGTATTTAGTAGTGAGGAGAGACCACCTTCGGTTGTGAACTTCTCATTCATCATTTTAGTGATCGGCAGGGCAGGGTTACTATGACACATTAAAGTTTTTTACAAAGTCCAGTTGGGTTGCAGACACACTTTCAGTAGTATGTGTCCTTAATACGGTTTGTTCTTTTATGATCCACTCCTGATTTTGGCTTCAAAAACTTTCAAAAACCCTAAATATGTGGCAGCACACTTACTCTTTAAGACTGCATTTACATGCCTCTCTGCGGTTCATTAAATGAGATCTGTATGATGCCGACATTTCCTGAACCGACTGCAGCTCATGTGAACTGAACTCATTGCATTATAGTGATCTATGATGCTGTGAGTTTCAGCCTGACAGTGGGTCTATTGTTCCATACTTGCAGGGGCAGACTGGCCATAGACCCTACAAGGGAATTTCCCGTTGGGTCGGAGCCCAAGGGGGCCACCCAAGACCTTCTCTCTGCTAATGGCCCAGTACATAATGAATTTGCAGTGGTAATTAACGATGTGAAAATCAGGTACTCATGTACCCAGCCAGCGACTGCAAGTGACCTCCTGAATTCAACTGATGTGGCCTGCATCTCACCTCCTAAGCACTCTGCTCTATAGCTTAATCAGAGCCAACTGGAGGAGGAGGACAGAAAATGGCATCTACTGATGGCCGCAATGAAGGGACAGCTTTTACTGCACTACGGTTTATGGTTCTGCTGGGATGCTATGGTATTGATGACTCCGCCTACTTGTGTTACCCCGCCTTCTGTCAATTTTGAGCTGCTTACAACATGGGGCCTCTTTTAGTTTTTTTTTACTTTTTTATTCCCCCCATAGATCACTATGATGCAGTGAGTTGGCCTCACATGAGCAGTGTTTGGTCCGTCGTGCCCGTCACACAGACAGCATTTCACGAACTACATAAGGCCATGTGAACGCAGCCTTGGGATCACAGGCTTCCATGTAACATTCAGCATTTACTTAACCTCAGGTATTAACACTAAACATGGAACCTTTTTTTTCCATAATGACCAGAAACGATAGCCAGCTGGTTCAAAAAGTTGAAAGGTTAGGATTAGTATAGTCTTCACTTCCCTGTATTTTTCTTCATTACTGGGCATCTTACTTGTCTGTATTTTATCACCCAGGGGGTTATTTCCCTTTTTTAGCAAATATATAAAAAAATATCTCTGTAATTCGCAGAAATCACTATCTGCTCCTCAATCTCTATGGCTTCTTAAATACTGGATGGGCATTCTACATTGTTCGGACATGTGTGTGAATCTTGATTATGCATAGTTCCCTTGCAGATACTAGCCTACTATAAAGCGGTGATTTCCAATCTGTGGCTCTCCAGCTGTTGCAAAACTACAACTCCTTTCATTCTCTGAATGCTGCAGACTTTCAGTGCACGATGGAAATTGTAGTTGTTCAACAGCTGGAGAGCCACAGGTTAAGGAGCCTTGTTATAGAGGGAGATGCACAATTTCAGAATAGTTTATCAAAACCAAATAAAGTCTTTGAGAGAAGATGTGAGGTACTGTGTTAGCATCTAGCAAAAAATATCTGCAAGGATTTTGTATGTTCCCATTGTGTTTGTGTTTCTCTGGGTACACGTTTCTTCCCAAACACCAGGGACATATTGGTTGTAACTGGCTTATGATAATTGCCCTGGTGTGTGCAGGTCCAACATTTTCCAAAAATTCATATTAGTACTTACCATTCTCTATTTCAAAGTCAGCAAATGCTAGCTCTGACCCCTGATTTGTGATTAGAAGTTCTCCATTTAACGTGAAAATCATTGATTTATCTTCCAAGTTAATCATGGATCCTACAACATCTCCGGGCTGCCAGTTTCGACCAAAGAATGAGCTTCCCATGTTCCAACACTGTCCCTGTTAACAGCAAAACATCGGTTGTCCTCCATGGTGGATATGTTGTACAACTCTTTGGATAAATATTACTGTTGTATAAGCTGCCTAATCTATGTTTTAACAACTTAATGTCTGTTAAAGTTTCATGAGATATGAGCAACTGCAGTTTAACAAATAAATAATAAACCTATTTACAAATGGTACAAAAATATTTTAAAGGGAATTAATGTTAAAAAGTGTCATAAACATTGTAATAGGTATGCCAAAATAAATATCCACCAAAATCTTAAAGGGGTTGTCCAAGATAATAAAAAATCTCGGACAAGCCCTACAATTGTTTAAAATAAAAAAAACATGTTAGATGCTGGTGTATGGCACATGCCCGCTGCAGACAATCACTGTCCTCAGCATCAAACAATCACAGTCCTTAAAGGGGTTCTCCGGGAATTAAGAATGTGAAAATACATAAATATTACTTTATTATAAATATATTCTCAAATACCGTTTATTATTTATAATGGCTCGTTTTGTCTGGGGAGCAATCATCAGAGGAAACAAAATGGCTGCTGTCCCATTAGTTCACACAAAACCTGTCCTGATCACACATGAGGACAAGTTACTTTACAACACTGAAGTAAAGAGCTGCCTCATCCTCCTCTCTACTTGTCAAGGATTATGATCCGGATTTTGAATACAGATGAGAATTTTAGCTGAATCTCTGGGGAATTTAGTTCATGAGGAGACATGAAGTACAGAGAGGACGGACAGGACAGGCTGTGGTAATGGAGACTGTAAACAAGTGCTGCTGCTCATTATCCTCACCTCACCCTCCTCTTATGTCTCCTCATCATCTCCATTCCCACAGAGATTCACCTGTATTCAGGTTAATGATTCCTGACAAGCAGAGCAGAGAGGAGGATGAGGCAGCACTATGGCTCATTGTGGTGTGATTAGGACAGGTTTTGTGTGTACTGATAGGACAGCTGCCATTTTATTTCTAATAATGATTGCTCCCTAGACAAAACGAGCCATTCTAACTAATGAAAGGCATTTGTGAATATATTTATTATAAAATAATATTTAAGTATTTACATTTTTTTTTATTCCTGGAAAATCCCTTTAAGCAACTGTAGGGCTTGCCCATGATTCTTTACTATTGGTCATTTATTACAAAACCAGAAATGAGGGAGATAGCCAAAGGTTTGGTAATCTGATTTTTTAATTTTTTATTTTTTTTTGGAGTGGTTAGACTAGCAAAGGATAAATGGTACATTTATAGGTTTAAGCATCTTTATTTCTGGTATTATGAAATGGAAATCTCAGTATAATCAGCTCTTCATAGCTTAAAGGTAACGCCACAAGGTGCTATGCAATGTACCCAAGTGTGAGGTCACTTACTCTGCTTCCCTCAAATACAAATGCCCGATCGTCTGCTCCAAGTTCAATGTCAGGTCTACAACTGGGCCTGGCCCAGCCTACACGCATATCACCTCCGGTCACCACCTCAAACTCAAAATACCACTTTCCTGACTTCACAGCATAGGTCTGTTCCAACCTAAAGAAGCGTATCTTATCTATGCCGACTCGTTCCATCATTTGGTCAGCTGCAGAGACAAAAAGAAGTAAGGAAATATAAGTATATAAAATAATGAGAACTGCATGGTGCCAACTTCTAGATGCAAAAAGAGTTTTAAATGCAAAATATTAGCACTATAAAATGGGAAAGACATTTTAACCCCTGAAAGGGAGTCGTTTCCATCTGTGCCCCTCCATTACTCATGCATCTGTACATTGTTGAAGGATTTTCTAAAGGGCAACTAATATAGTGGTCTATTAGCATTTGGAACTCAAGAGTCCATACGCTACCCATAGCACCACTCTCTTTTTGGAAATTAGGTCTTATTGCTCTGGAAGCCCTCTCTTTATGAAAAAAATGTCTTACCGTGCACAATTGAGAGTAATAAGACTTTTTTTTCCCTCCTGGATACGACTAAGCAAACATCACTTTTTGTTTGGGGTCGTTTTACATCACATTTTTGCCAGCCATTTAACGTATATGTTGGAAAAAAAATGATCCAAAAGTGTAGCACACCATGCTTTTCCATCTTGCAGAGTCCAGTAAAAAAAACCTACAATGGAACTGTATGGTGACAGATGCCACTGTATGGAATCAGTCTGAAGAACGGTTCTACTTATTTTTTGTATATGTTAAATGTAAGACAAAAACGTGGCGTGAAACCAGCCTAACAAGGTCAAACTTTTTTCCCTTCTCCTTGTGGTACATGTATGTACAGTTTATGTCAAGTAATATGCTGTGAAATCAAAACTGTATCAGTCAGGTACTACAACATCGCAAGTGAGTTTTATTCAGTGCAGCTGCTCAGGAAGGGGGGTATTGGGCATCTCTGGGGCCCCAAGAAAAATTAGGCCTCAAGCAAAGACATTTTTTGAAAAATAAAATACAATATTAACCCATGATATAACACAATATATTACTAATAATAGCAGATATGATACTGATAAAACTGTCTGTGAGGGATATATTTATCAGCATTACCGGTATATCCTGTATTATCAATAATAATTTTTACCTCATAGACACTGTTATATCCATGTTCTATCCTGTCTGTACTCAGAGTTATCACTGTGTTATCTGTGGTGTTGCGTAGGACTGCAGGTGACATCTACTACATTGTCTGTACTCAGAGAATGATCATTGTATTGCATGAGACTGCAGGTAACATCTACTACGTAATTTACACTCTCCTATTAGCCCTGTCACTCAAAGAGGAGGGGGGAGTGCAATGAGTACTAGGGACATAGCAGTAGTGGTGCTCAAAGCGCTACAGCCTGCCCCTTGGTGCTCTAACTGCTTAATTTGCATAGCGATAAAAATACTCATCTTGGGTACACTGCAGCCTACAAAGGTTATCTTTTTATTCACTATGATTAACCCTACCAGGTAATTTGACTGGTTTAATGGGGTTGATCATGCTGACAGAAGCTCTTTAAATGGTACTAATTAAGCTTATATTGTCTGTTTACATTTTTCATGGAAATACAATTTTTAGGTACAGTATGTGACTGTGTACCTGAAAAGTTAAAGTTATACCAAGTTGTTAGATGATTTCTGTATTTTAGTTTTAAGGTCTGCTTTCTCAGACATTCCTGCTGGTCAGATATATGCTCCATTCATTTCTATGGGAGCGCCAGAGATAGCAGAGTACAGAAATAAATGGAGCAGTGGAGTGCATTTCCAACTATCCACTCTGTCCATTTCAGGGGGCTCTACGGGGTAGGGGGTCCCCATTCTCGTGATCTATGGGATTCCCTGCAATAGGACCTCCATCGTTCTAATAGTTATCCCCTATACCAGGCATCCTCAAACTGCGGCCCTCCAGCTGTTGTAAAACTACAACTCCCACAATGCCCTGCTGTAAGCGGATACATGTAGGCTGTTCGGGTATGCTGGGAGTTGTAGTTTTGCAACAGCTGGAGGGCCGCAGTTTGAGGATGCCTGCCCTATTCTGTGGATAGGGGATAACGTTCTCTCACCGAAATAATAGTTTTGACCCAAGTGGGTATTCTTAAGAATGCTGTAACCTGTGTGCCCGTACTGTATCTACTACCCATCCCTCTCATACCCTCATCCTCTAATCCCTCTTATACACATATATGGCTTCATTTCTTTGAATATATAACTTTTTTATCAGGTCCATTGAGTAGAATAAAATAAAATCCACATTTTAATGCAAGAAAACTGGAGAAAGACCTGGGGGGCTTGGTATACTTTCGCAAGGTGCTGTTTTTAGTGGTTCTCACTTGCATAAGTCTTTATACAGCTCTCCAAGAAGCAAGTAGTTTTAATGATTAATATTGGTGCTTTAACAGTTCTCCTTTTAAATAGTTATCCATTTATTTTACTTTTGGACCCAGTTAAAGGAGTTGTCTGGCTCTTGAGCCGACCACCCCTGGAGTCCTAACCTGTGGCCCTTAAAATACTATACTCATCTGTCTGTAGTACTTCTGCTGTTCCATTCCATGAAGGACCAAGAAGCAGCTTGGTCCTGTGGTGGCTGTGGCCGATCACAGGCCTCAGCGGTCCAATCGGCTTGAACAGTATGTCAGTGGACAGGTGAGTGGGTTATTATGTTAAGGGGCAAACATTAGGAACCGAGGGGTTGCCTGTTCTAAGGCAGGACAATCCTGTTAAATGAATTGTACATGGAAAACTTACTGATTTCTTGGTCTGGTGGCTCGATATTATAGCCATATCCAATAAATGTTCTGACAGCTTCTCGTAAACTGTCTCTATTAGATTTCTTAGTTCGCTCATCAAGTAAAGCATATGGCACCAAACGAGGATTTCGTTTATTCTTCAGATCCTAAAGAAATACGACATTTTGAAACATTCAGGATCTTTCTAAGGGCTCGCTTACATGAACATATTTTGCGTTCCGTATACGGGCCATTTTCTGCGTTCCACATACAGTCCGTATACGGAACCATTCATTTCAACGGGTCCGCAAAAGATGCGGACAGCACTCTGTGTGCTGTCCGCATTTGTTGCTCAGTTCTGTGGCCCCACAAAAATTTAGTCCTGTCCTAGTCTTGTCCGTTTTGCAGACAAGAATAGGCATTTCTATTATAGGCCTCCTGTTCTGTTCCGCAAATTGCGGAAGGCACATGGGCACCATCCGCGTTTTGCGGATTCGCAATTTGCGGACCGAAAAATACGGCATGGTCGTGTAAACGAGCCCTAACGGTTTCATGAACTTTATGTGTGCAATTTAACACATAAAATTGGATTTTTTGTACTCACCGTAAAATCCTTTTCTCGTAGTAGGCATTGGGGGACACAGCACCATGGGTATATGTCCAACTACCACTAGGAGGCACTAGACACAAAAAGTGTTGGCTCCTCCCCGTTGGGCTATACCCTCTCCACAGGCACAAGGCTATTCAGTGTGTACCAAAAGCAGTAGGAGAGAGGAAAAAAAAAAGCAAGCAACCAACAACTCCCGTACCGGGAAAGATCAAGAGACCAGCCCGGAAAATCGGAAGTAAAAACATAGGGTGGGATCTGTGTCCCCCAATGCCTACTACGAGAAAAGGATTTTACGGTGAGTACAAAAAATCCAATTTTCTCGTGCATGGCATTGGGGGACACAGCACCATGGGACGTCCAAAAGCAGTCCCCGAGGGTGGGAAAAGAACAGCCATGCCACCGGTTGGGCATACAGGTGCGGGAGAACCATGTGACCCAACAGGAGAAAGACATGGAATGGGCAAGAGGTTCCATAACAAGGAATAAACCTCAAGGAAGAATCAGTGAAGACTGTCAGCACCCCAGGAAAAATGCCTGGAAGAAAATCCCAAATGCAAGAAGGCGGCAAAAGGGAACACCGAGCTCAGCCAAGGGCTGGAGAAAAAATTAGGACAGCACCGCGTGTTGGGACTACCTAACGCTCTAAATTGTCTCAGACCAAAAGAGAGAAAAAACCTGTGGCCAACCCCTGACAGGCCAGGGGAGAAGGAAACAAGGAAGTACTGGAAGCCAAACGAGTGAGTGAAGCAATAGCAAGGCTCACATGTGAAGGGAGCAGGTCTCCCCTCACCGCAAGGCAGGTGATGAAGTTAAGCGCCCTATTTAAAAGGCGAAAACCCAAGGCTGCTAGAGGAAACCGCCAACCCTTGGAGAAGGAGGGGGTTGTAGGTAAAAGCCAGGAAAAAAAGAGTAAGACCTGCGTCCCAAAAACAGGAGACGAGGCTCGAGCCTCTGAAAACAAGAAATCACTGTGAAGCGTAAGACCAGAGAAAACTCTGGGCATGTGAAGCATCAGGGAAAAAAGGAACCAGATACAGGCCCAGGAAATCTCAGCAGGACACACTGGACTGAAAGACATGGAAGTAGAAGGAGAGTACTCCAACAGCCTAAGGAGGAAAGGTTCTACAACAGGAGGAGGTCCCTCCCGAAGGAGACCATACGGCGGAATTGCAAACCGTAGCGCTAAACCACTCAATACCAGGTACTTGACGTGGGAGGATGGGAAAAGAGACACGAATCCCAAGAAGACCACAAGGCTATTGGAACCCATAAAGGGAACAATCAACCCAGGCCCCGACCCCCCCAAAAAAACGATTGTCATGCAGAACCTGAGTGGTCAAATGAACGGGGACAGGGACTCCAGAAAGGAGTACCCGGAATGGGCTCACAAGGAACCAGGAGCTGAACCACCAGAAGACAACGCAAGCCAGAATATCCAGGAAAGGAGAAATGAAACTACCATAGGAAAAGGGACATTGGCCATGGACAACTAGCCACTCCAAGAACAGTGACTAGCAAACTGTATACATTGTCCCAGAGAGGGCAAGTACAGCAGCTCGGGATGTACCACTAAATTGACAGACATCCATATGCATAAGGAATGCAGAAGTCGCCATGAAAAAGCCGGGTGAGACTACACAGAAAAGTAGAAACCAGCTGCGACCGGCGTACTGAAAACTCCCAGGGGGGAGAAAGTACCTGACAGGTGCAAACGACGGCAAGGTCCAAGGGGACTGCCCCTCTGACATGTAGTACAACTAAGCAGAGAATATAAGGGAATACCGAGAACACCTGGACCCAGAAGGAACTACGGGACCCTGTCCGATGCCAGAGCAATCAGCTGAAAAAATACCTGCCAGGCAGGTGTGTGGCGCTCAGTGGTCCTGTCCCTGACCCGTCAGGGAGGACGTCCAGCGACGAAAAATGCTGATGACCCGAGAAGGATTCCATGTGGCGGAGGACATCCAGCGATGACCGAAAACTGCTGCAGAGGCCGATGCTCACCAGCTACGTGCCCCAACAAGGTAGAAGATCCAGTGGAGATCCCTGTACTCCACCAGGAATGGGCCACTCTGTAATAGGAAACCACGCGAGTACTCCTCTATAAAATAAAATAAAAAATAAACAGCAGGTCCTGCAAAAAAAGCAGGACAGGTCTGCCTCCTACGGACACTAGACAAAAACTGAATAGCCTTGTGCCTGTGGAGAGGGTATAGCCCAACGGGGAGGAGCCAACACTTTTTGTGTCTAGTGCCTCCTAGTGGTAGTTGGACATATACCCATGGTGCTGTGTCCCCCAATGCCATGCACGAGAAATAGCACATTTGTCGTGCCATAATACGCTTCAGAAATGCTTAAAAAAAAGGTGTTCTCAATGATTGGTTAATATGTGTATTTTTACACCTCTGTTTTCAAATACTCTTCAAGAAGTGTCATGTCACTTATTAGAATGGTGTCAGAAACTGATTTTTGACAAAATGCACTCCATATGTGTTTACTATTTGCTATGTATTTTGCAGGAATTTATGCATATTAAATGCTGTTGAAAAAAAGAATACACCAAAACGTGCCTGGATTTCACAGGCTGATTTTTCTTGAAGTCAGCTCTGTATATTTCAGCTTTAAAATTATACCTTATGAACATAGCCTTAATGTCAATGAGAATCAAGTTACCATCATGGTAGGAAAAAACATAACAGCCAAACAGTAGAGAATCTGGACTAATATTTTGGCATTTTAGATACTGATCACTTTCTATATACATTATAAATAAATATATGTAATATGTAGTGAAACTTCTAGGCTGGGATTTAATAGTTACACCACACAACATCTATGTACAGGCTATATAGTTGTACAGTATACTGGGAATAGATCACTTTAGATTTGGCATGATAAAGCATTACAGTATGTATTGCCCACTTATAATACTGGTGTCCTCAAATATTACAGGAAGCAGGGGCACTTCAGACATGCTACTATAGCATTGCAATCCCATTAATATTTCATGCAACAGTTCCATTAGTATGAAGAATAGAGCAATAGATGAGCACTCTCCCTGGGTGACTGTCATCAGCTACAATATACATTATATATGAACCTATCCCTTTCAAGGTAAAAACAACCTACAACTGGAAGACCCATACAGAAAAATGAAACGGTAGTAAATAATTCTAAAAGTCTGCCTTTTAAAGGAAAAAATATATTTGTACCATGTTAGGCTACTTTCACATCTGTGTTTAACTTTTCCAGTATTGAGATCTGGCAGAGGATCTCAATATCGGATAATGCATTCCGTTCCGTTTGGTTGCGTTCTCGGACACAATAGAAAACGGATCCAGCACCCATTGACTTACAATGGTATTAATGCCGGATCAGTCATTGCTATTTTAAAGATAATACAACCAGATCTGTTCATAACGGATGCAGCCGATTGTATCATCATAAAGAAAGCAGTTTTGCTGATCCCTGCCGGATCCAGCAAAAAACGCAAGTGTGAAAGTAGCGCAAGCCAGTAAATAGCATACATAAAAATGAGATTCAGTAAATAGAAGATATAAAAATGAGATTCCTTAAAGAGGACCTTTCACCGATTCTTACCCTATGAACTAACTATACAGATATGTAGAGCGGCGCCCGGGGATCTCACTGCACTTACTATTATCCCCGGGCGCCGCTCCGTTCTCCCGCTATGCCCTCCGGTATCTCCGCTCACTAAGTTATAGTAGGCGGAGATACCAGTCCCTAAGTTATGGTAGGCGGAGTCTGCACTAGCGCTGGCCAATCGCAGCGCAGAGCTCACAGCCTGGGAGGTTATTTTCTCCCAGGCTGTGAGCTCTGCAATGCGATTGGCCAGCGCTAGGGCAGACTCCGCCTACCATAACTTAGGGAACGGAGATACCGGAGGACATAGCAGGAGAACGGAGCGGCGCCCGGGGATAATAGTAAGTGCAGAGAGATCCCCGGGCGCCGCTCCACATGTATGTATAGTTAGTTCATAGTGTAATAATCGGTGAAAGGTCCTCTTTAATGCATACCGTTTAATGTTTAGCTGAAAAGATGACAAAATTGCAAGCTTTCCAGGCTACTCAGGCCTCTTCCTCAGGCATGTTCTAGCACAGTATCTGAATACTCACATATTTATACACACTGGTACATAGGAATAGTGAGGTAGATGAGACAAGTGATGTAAAGCAGATCAATATGACCGAAGGTGCAAACAAACAGTTGTAGCAGTAAATTCTTCTAGCAGATACAGATAAGGAGTGAGAATGTTTTATCGACCCTTGATGTATACCCACTACATGAATGTTATAAACCCAAGATGTCTGAGGGTCAAAATCCTTAAGAGATGTAGAAGAACATACATCCATGTGACACATTCATTCATGATCTCAGTGTGACAAGGGTTGACATGAGCTTGTATTCCCAGACTTTCTCTTCCATCTTAGTTATGAAATTCCCTTTTAGGCTACTTTCACACTGACGATTTGGTTTTCGTTTGTGGAATCCGTTCAGGGCTCTCAGAAGCGGTCCAAAACGGATCAGTTTTGCTCTAATGCATTCTGAATGGAAGAGGATCCGCTCAGAATGCATCAGTTTGCCTCCGTTCCGTCTCCATTCCGCTCTGGAGGAGGACACCAAAATACAGCTTGCAGCGTTTTGGTGTCCGTCTGATAAAACTGAGCCAAATGGACCCCTCCTGGCACACAATGTAAGTCAATGGGGACGGATCCGTTATTACCAACACAATATGGCACAATAGAAAACGGATCCGTCCTCCATTGACTTTCAACGGTGTTCAAGACGGATCCGTCTTGGCTATGTTACAGATAATACAAACGGATCCGTTCTGAACGGATGCAGACGGTCGTATTATCTGAACTTATGCGAGTGTGAAAGTAGCCTTGATATCAAGGTGTTTATGTCTGTGATGATGTTGCGCTCGCAGCTTTCAATTAAACCTAAATTGTATGGAATAGGACCCTTTAAACCAAGTACAGTCTAGAAGGCAAACCATTAGATGGTGCTTACCTGTTGAATGCCATAGGTCCATCCTTGTTTGATTCTATCTTTTGCCCAGACATTGTGTGCATTCTCGGCAAGTTTATCAACTAGAACTTCTTGGGCTGGTAACAGTTTTACATCAGATAGGTCCAAAGGGGCAGGCTTGTAGCCATTGGACATCATATAGCTGTAATAAGGCAATGTACGTTTTCCTATTAGCAGAGCGGAAACTTGAAGCTGAATGCTTCTAATACTGATCTCATGGCTGTGCCTTTTTCTGTAACAAAAGTGGAATTCCTGCCAGGCTGCTTAATTAATTAAAAACTGACTGTTCCCAAAAGGGGATCTCAGCCATCAAAATGTTATCATCTGAATTTAAATTGAAGTTTGCTGGAGAAACTGTAATCATGATTACTACCTAACCAATCCAAACCAGTTCATTTTTAAAAGTAATAATAATCAGTAAAAAAGGGAGGAATAACAATCAAGAAACCAAATGATACTGTGGATCCCATTAACCTAGATAAGGTTAGGGCAAAATTACCGCATAAGCTTCAAAAACTTGAATGTAAAATGACACACTCAGCATGTATGTGACTCAGGTCTTGTTGTAATACAGTTCATATAACCACTAGCAGGTGAAGACATTTACATCAGAAAATCTCATCATATATTTTATGTACCTAAAACCTTGCATATCACATATTTATATTTTTTTCACATTTGTGTGCTCATTGTACATATATTAAAAGAGATATCTGACTTGTAAACAAAATATAACAAGTATCAGCTTTAATCTGCATTAAGAAAGGTGCTGGAGTCCTTACTTTTTTAATTGTTTTCTCCTGCACTGATGGTTACATGTGTCGCTGCTGAAGAATGTGTAGTCTCGTGGGCTGGCATGGAAGCTGGGAAACTACAACTCCCACAATTCCCCACTTCCAAGTAGTCAACCCTCCCACTCCAGTGTGGAAAAATAAATAAATGAAAAAGTTGGACGGCCCTTATGGTATTTTGGTTTACTCACTTTTTTGGGAGTTTAACTTTTTTCAGATTTTCTTCAGCAGTTTGATTTGAATGAACAATGAGACATCCAAGAGCCAGCAAAGTCCTATGCAAACAAAACACAATATTCCTATCAATATTGCATGAAATAGTAAGTCTGATGACAAGGATTAACCAAAAGTAATAGAAATGTACTGTACCAACATGAACCACGTGATTTCTGTTCTAGATGCTTCTGTATTTTACAAAGTTGTAATTTACTTGTTTGTGTAGCAATAAACTAACATGAAACGTCAATCTTCCTGTAGGGGGCAGTGGCTCTCCCTCTATGATCACTAAATGTAGTTATGTTTGTTTGCACATGGTTAAATGGGTTGTTTTTTGCTTTTTTGTAATGGTCAGAAAGGAATAAAAAAAACTAAAGAATTTATACTCGCCTTATCGCTCACTCCCATTGTGGTGCTTCCTGGGTCCCCCACTAGTCTCTCTCGTCACTAGTGACTAGGTGCAATATTCGAATTTGCAATATTTTGTGAATTTTTTAATTTTTTTTATCGAAAATCGGCAAGGTAATGATTGCGTAATATGCGAACATTGCGCGATCAATACAGGCGTGGGTCAAAAACAAATATATAGCACTATAGCATATAGTGCTATATATATTTGTTTTTCGAATATTCGTCATTTGGCCCACAAGCAATTTTAGCAGGGAGGAATCATGACTTCAGATGGAAAATAATGACGAATATTCTAAAACCAAATATATAGCACTATATTCATTATAGTGCTATATATTTGTTTTTTAGAATATTCGTCCTTTTTTTCCATCTGAAGTCATGATTCCTCCCTGCTAAAATTGCTTGTGGGACAATGACTGATTGGCCCACAAGCAAGAAGCAGGGAGGAATCATGTGTTCAGATGGAAAAAATGACGAATATATAGCACTATATTCTAAATATTCGTGAATTCTTGAAGTTGCGATATTCAAGATAAAAATTCGCTTTTTGAATATTCGCGCTCAACACTACTCGTCACACATAAAATTACAGTACTTCTCAGCCTTTACTAACCTGCCTCAGATAGTGATTGCAGCTGCAGATTAGTGAGGTAGGTGTTACTGGACAGACAACCCCTTTTATTAGACTCTAGATTGCAGAGCACCATCCATTATTCTGGATGTTGTCAGAATATGCCTTTGACAGTTTTAGGCTGCATTTATGCAATCTCATGAATTTTGCAGTCTGCAAAACACAGATATACGCAAAATACAGATGACATCCGTGTTGCATCCGTTTTTTGTGGACCCATTGTAACAATGCCTATTCTTGTCTGCAAAACGGACAAGAAGAAGACATGTTCTATCTTTTTTTCAGGGCCACGGAACGGACATACTGATGCGGTCAGTACATGGTGTGCTGTCCGCAATTTTTGCAGCCCCACTGAAATGAATGGGTCCGCATCAGCAAAAAATGCGGATTGTATGTGGACCAAAAGTACGGTCGTGTGAATGAGATCTTAAAGGGGTTCTCCGGGAATTAAGAAAATGAAAATATGTAAATATTACTTTATTATAAATATATTACCAAATACCTTTCATTAGTTATAATGGCTTGTTTTTTTCTAGGGAGCAATGACTAGGAGAAACAAAATGGGCACTGTCCTATTAGTACAGACAGAACCTGTCCTAATCACACAGGAGGACAAGTTACTTTACAACACTGAGGTAAAAAGCTTCCTCATCCTCCTCTCTGCTCTGCTTGTCAGGGATTATGATCCTGAATACGGTTTAATATGATAGCTGAATATTTGTGGGAATGGAGTTCATGAGGAGACATGAAGTATAGAGAGGACGGACAGGACAGACTGTGGTAATGGAGACTGTACCTCATGTCTCCTCATGAACTCAATTTCAACAGAGATTCAGCTAAAGATCTTATCTGTATTCAGGATCATAATCCCTGACAGGTAGAGCAGAGAGGAGGATGAGGCAGCTCTTTATCTCAGTGTTGTGAAGTAACTTGTTTAGGACAGGTTTTGTGTGAACTAATAGGACAGTGGCCATTTTGTTTCTCCTAATGATTGCTCCCCAGACAAAAGAGCCATTATAACTAATGTAAGGTATTTGTAAGGTAATGTAAGGTATTTGGGAATATATTTATAATGAAGTAACATTTAAGTATTTTCTTCATTCCCAGAGAACCCCTTTAAGCAAATATGCAATAAAAAGCAAATAAAAAGCTTATGAAATTAAAATGTATAAAAAGTTATAGTGGCTTATTTCGAAACAGAAGTATACACCAGAATTATTTGGCACAGAGGGGGAGATTTATTAAGACAGGCACTTAGTGCACCCATCTTGATATACCCTGCGCCGCTGGAGGATGCTCCTAATTTATGACGAGGCACACACCTCATCATAAATTAGGTGCATCATCCTGCATGCGCATATAGAGAAATCTATGACAGCTCAGAGCTGCAGTAGATTTCTGGCTTCATTCGCAGGCATGCCCCCTTCTCGCCCTCGTCATGCCCCCTTTAGTGGTGAGCGCGATTTAAAATCCAAGAGATGCGACAATTTTTTAAAAAGTTGCAGTGAAAAAGTCGCAAACACATAAGTTGTGACTTTTTAACGCCACTTTCAGACGCAAGGGAGTTGATAAATCCTCCCCATAAGTTGCATCTTAAAGGGGGTGTCTCACTTCAGAATTTGGCATTTATTATGTAGAGAAAGTTAATACAAGGCACTTACTAATGTATTGTGATTGTACATATTGCCTACTTTGCTGACTTGATTCGTTTTTCCATCACATTATACACTGCTCGTTTCCAGGAGTTCCGAACTTCCGACAACTCTGCAATCAAGCAGTGGTGGTCATACTTGCACACTTTAGGAAAAAGCGCCGGCCTATGCGCACTCCCACAGGCCTGGCCACCAGAAAGTCAGGTGCCTTTTCATATAGTGTGCATGCATGGCTACAACTACTGGATTGTAGTGTGGTCGTATCCCCTGGAGAGCAGTATATAATGTGATAGAAAAATGAATCCAGCCAGCAAAGGAGGCAATATGGAGAGTCACAATACATTAGTAAGTGCCTTGTATTAACTTTCATTATATGATAAATGACATTTGCTGAAGTGAGACAACCCCTTTAAGTCACACCCCTTTCACATGAAATCACACCTTTTGCCTGCAAACCACATTTCTTTTCAGATTTGGTGTAGAAGCTCTCTGTAAATCTAGATGTACCACATTGCAATACTTTTTGGTGCAATTTAGACCAAAATCTAGGTGAACTCAATTTTCTAAATGAGGTCCAATGCAGCCAAATATTTGGCAAAAGAGTATCCTTTAGTGCAATGTTATTAACCCTGTCACGTCTAAAAACAGCTGCTGTTCATATTGTAAGTTTACTTTGATTTAATTGATTACATTTCCATTGAATTCAATGCAGTTAGAGTTGGTACGGCTCATTTTACTTTAAACAGATGGAGAAAAATCTACACAGGATTGAGAAATAGTTCCAACTCACTTTAAAGTCTCAGTGGACATTTGCAGGTTATAATTCTTTTCAGTTTCTGGAAGCTTAGAAAATTCTACCAAACAAGGATGCTGACGTTTATTATCATCTCGCACCTAAAACAAGAACAATAAGGTTAAATAGCTCTGACCTACAGTCCTTCTAAACATTTTTTATTGTTTTCGCTTGTATTTATTTTAGTCATGTAAGGTTATGGTCACACTGACATAATGCTTCTTTTTTATCAATTAAAAAAAAGAAAGCATAATGGATAATAAGAGATGCCTTCCATCTTTAACAGCTTGCCAAAGATTAAAGGGGTTTGCCTATCTCAGACATTGATGGCATATCACTGTCAGATAGGTATGTGTCCCAGAGGTGGGACCTGCACCTACATCTCCAGAATGGGCCCCCGAGGTGAAGGACAGTGCACTGTGCATGCATGACCACCTCTCCATTCACAGCTATGGTACTGTAGGAAATAGCCAAGCCAGTGCTGGACTATTGTCAGAACTTCCATATAGGTGAATGCGCAGTGTGAATAGCAGCAGGTCCCAGAGGTGGCATATTCTTCTGGCCAGCACGGTGGCTCAGTGGTTAGCACTGGTGCCTTGCAGCGCTGGGGTCCTAGGTTTGAATCCGACCAAGGACAACATCTGCATGAGGTTTGTATGTTCTCCTCCGTTGGTTTCCTCCGGGTTCTCCGGTTTCCTCCCAAATGGCAAAGACATACTGATAGGGACCTTAGATTTTGAGCTCCATTGGGGACAGTGCGATTGTCTGTAAAGCGCTGTGGAATATGTCAGCGCTGTATAAATAAGTAACATAAATAAATACACTGCTCAAAAAAATAAAGGGAACACTTAAACAACACAATGTAACTCCAAGTCAATCACACTTCTGTGAAATCAAACTGTCCACTTAAGAAGCAACACTGAGTGACAATCAATTGCACATGCTGTTGTGCAAATGGGATAGACAACAGGTGGAAATTATAGGCAATTAGCAAGACACCCCCAATAAAGGAGTGGTTCTGCAGGTGGTGACCACAGACCACTTCTCAGTTCC
The DNA here is from genome assembly GCF_905171765.1 of Bufo bufo. Classification (NCBI taxonomy): domain Eukaryota; kingdom Metazoa; phylum Chordata; class Amphibia; order Anura; family Bufonidae; genus Bufo; species Bufo bufo. Next base: position 49,220,340 of record NC_053399.1, read on the forward strand.
TATGCTTCCTGGCTGATGTTTTGGTCACTTTTGAATGCTAGTGGTGCTTTCACTCTAGTGGTAGCATGAGACGGAGTCTACAACCCACACAAGTGGCTCAGGTAGTGCAGCTTATCCAGGATGGCACATCAATGCGAGCTGTGGCAAGAAGGTTTGCTGTGTCTGTCAGCGTAGTGTCCAGAGCATGGAGGCGCTACCAGGAGATAGGCCAGTACATCAGGAGACGTGGAGGAGGCCGTAGGAGGGCAACAACCCAGCAGCAGGACCGCTACCTCCGCCTTTGTGCAAGGAGGAACAGGAGGAGCACTGCCAGAGCCCTGCAAAATGACCTCCAGCAGGCCACAAATGTGCATGTGTCTGCTCAAACGGTCAGAAACAGACTCCATGAGGGTGATATGAGGGCCCGACGTCCACAGGTGGGGGTTGTGCTTACAGCCCAACACCGTGCAGGACGTTTGGCATTTGCCAGAGAACACCAAGATTGTCAAATTCGCCACTGGCGCCCTGTGCTCTTCACAGATGAAAGCAGGTTCACACTGAGCACATGTGACAGACGTGACAGAGTCTGGAGACGCCGTGGAGAACGTTCTGCTGCCTGCAACATCCTCCAGCATGACCTGTTTGGCATTGGGTCAGTAATGGTGTGGGGTGGCATTTCTTTGGAGGGCCGCACAGCCCTCCATGTGCTCGCCAGAGGTAGCCTGACTGCCATTAGGTACCGAGATGAGATCCTCAGACCCCTTGTGAGACCATATGCTGGTGCGGTTGGCCCTGGGTTCCTCCTAATGCAAGACAAAGCTAGACCTCATGTGGCTGGAGTGTGTCAGCAGTTCCTGCAAGACGAAGGCATTGATGCTATGGACTGGCCCGCCCGTTCCCCAGACCTGAATCCAATTGAGCACATCTGGGACATCATGTCTCGCTCTATCCACCAACGTCACGTTGCACCACAGACTGTCCAGGAGTTGGCAGATGCTTTAGTCCAGGTCTGGGAGGAGATCCCTCAGGAGACCGTCCGCCACCTCATCAGGAGCATGCACAGTCGTTGTAGGGAGGTCATACAGGCACGTGGAGGCCACACACACTACTGAGCCTCATTTTGACTTGTTTTAAGGACATTACATCAAAGTTGGATCAGCCTGTAGTGTGTTTTTCCACTTTAATTTTGAGTGTGACTCCAAATCCAGACCTCCATGGGTTGAAAAATTTGATTTCCATTTTTTTATTTTTGTGTGATTTTGTTGTCAGCACATTCAACTATGTAAAGAACAAAGTATTTCAGAAGAATATTTAATTAACTCAGATCTAGGATGTGTTATTTTTGTGTTCCCTTTATTTTTTTTGAGCAGTGTATTTTACAAATATGCCATCAGTGTCTGAGGTGGAAATATCCCTAAAGTTTCTCAAAATGTTAAAATAACAAAGTTATCAGTAAATGTACTTTTTGAATTATTTCACCTATCCTTGCTCTTTGGGTCCTCCTGCATCTCTGCTTTAACTCCTAGGTCATGACATGTTGTCCAATCACAGCCTACTGTAGTGACGTCACTATGTGACACACCACTGCAGTATCCTGTAATTCACTGACCTACTCATGTGACACGTCACGCCGCTGTATATTAGTACGGTTTTAGAGATTTTGCCATATTTGTATATTCCCAAAAAACAAAACTAGCGGGACCATTGGCTATTTATCTACATTTACCTCTAAATGCAACAGAATAAAAAAACAAAAAAACAAAAAGGAAAAACACTTTATTCATGAGTTATATTAATGGGGAAGAAAGAAGAAAAATGGATCTCGTTTAGTGGTTCCCCAAAAATTTCAGATAGACATGTCGTTAGGGTCCAAAACAGGTTGTTTATTGGATCGCAACTAAAATATAATTTTTTTCCTGGCGCCTGGTGTCACGACTGTTTGTGAGCAACAATAGTAATACACAGTACAGAGCTACTGACTGGACCCAGAACTAGGGAGGATAAAGGGTGACCCCTGTCCAACCCTCAACGCTCTCCCTATTCTGCTAAAGCACATGCCCGGATCCCAATGGCGGAACGAGGCATGCCCACGTGCCTAAGACTAATGACCACTGTAACCCCTACAATAGTGGAAGGGGCACGGCCACCAGTGCCCTACTCAGTATATGGAGGGAACCGTGGCCACCTCAGATCCAGTCAGAAATAAACAGGAACACAACAATGTCTGCACACTTAGCTGGAGGTGTTGCAGCCGCAGAGAAGACGGATCCAAGGACAGGCTGGCAATATCCGGAGTGCTAGCTGCAGCAGAACACAGGTCCAGTGAACTGATAGCCACAAGTGAAGAAACTAAAGCAAGAGCTACAACTGAAGTGAGAACTATAATCCACATCCTATCATAGGAGGAGGGGTGATATAAAGAGAGGGAAATCAAACACATGAAGAACAGCTGCGGTGAAAGAAACCAAAAGTAAACAGAGTAGTGAGAACTCCTCCCAGCTCTAGTAGTGACATCATCACAGGGGTGGAGAAACAGAGCTGTGAGAACGTCCCAAAGCTCTGGTAGTGACACCTGGGGGCAGTGCCTAAAGAGATCCATTTTTCTTCTTCCTGACCTACCTCTGGATGAGGCACCAGAAGGGATCCACTGCCATAGCTCAAGTATATAATTCATACAGATTTTCATATAAAACAATTCTACCTTTGAAGCATTCCTTTTTCTTTTATATTTTGCACTGGCTATTACAAGCTAAAGAGATAATAGTACTAAACATGACTTTTCGGACCAGTAAAACTGTGAAAAGTTCAGCTGGAAAATAACAAAAATCTCCTAGAAACAGATATAAAAAGCTCTCCTTAGAAAGAAAGAAAATATGCAGCAAACGTTAAAGTGACACTTGAATTGAACCTGTCACCATGAAAATGCAGTGTAATCTGCAGGCGGCAGGTTATAGAGCAGGAGGAGCTGAGCAGACTGATCTATATGGTTTTATGGGAAAACAACTTGTATTTCAGTTATTTGCATTCCTGTTCTTTCTGTATATTGAAGTCCAGGAGGCGGTCCTATCAGTGATTGACAGCTATCTCTGTATACACAGACACGGCTGTCAGTCACTGTCAGTCACTGATAGGACCTTCTCCTGGACTTCAATATACAGAATGAGCGGCTGAAATGCAAGTTATACTCAATCTTTTCCTACAAAACTATACATCGATCTGATCAGCTCCTCCTGCTCTATAACATTCTGTTTGCAGCTCAGGCACCATGTTCAACCTGACAGGTTCCCTTTAAAGCATTAGATAAACAGTTGCAGCAAACCTTAACTTGCCCATTTCCATTAATTTTATAGAGGTTGTCCCAGCTCATTATATGGTTCCTAGCATACCCAAATCTTCAATACTTACCATTTACTAACTGGCATATATTAATAAAAGTGCCTCCATCACTCTTTTTTGTGTGTGAGTGTTTTACACCTTTGCTGCCTGCTCATTGTCAAGGGATACAACCACCTCTGCAATCTGGCTGTGGTGGCCATGCAGGTACAGTGCAGGGAAGCGGTCCTGCAGATGAGATGGCGCGACACATGCACGTCAGCTCCCGTCCTGCCCACCTCACACCAGTTTGTGTAGAACAGCTCCATGGCATGTGCAGTAACCTTGGAGCTGTTCTGATCACTCCGTCACTGGCTGCTCACTTCAGCGTCCCTCTGCCCCGAGGATGTTAATGAAAATGCTTCACTAGCAACTTGGGGACATGCTTGGACAGGCAAGCAGTGCAAGGACTTTTCAGCAGGCTGCTTGTGCTGTCAATCAACCTTCAAGCCAATGCCCCCCCCCCCCCCATATCAATCAGGGGGGATGGGACAACCCTTCAACTTTTAATTAAAAAACTGTGGGGGTCACTTATTATTTGAGATTGTTTTATATCATTTTTAAGTGTGGTTAACATTTTGTGGCTGCACCAAATTTATGAAATGGTGCACAGTTTTCATGTATTTTGTGCAACTGTATTGAAAAGCGGCGTGTCTGCAAAATGTTGCAGAAATGCCTCTAAAGTTGCAATTGGCGCATTGTGGAACATTTTTAGACCAAAAACGTGCTGCATCTGGTTTGATAAATGACCCCCTGTGTATTTAACATGTTAAGTGTTCTGGTTCGCTATGTGAGATGCTATATTGTAGTCTTCACTAAGATAGTAATTATTTTTCTGTGCCAACCCTAACATAAGAGCGTAAGATGAGTTCAGGGATGAAAGTATCTGGTCAGCCAATACCAAGACTCTTCTGGGATGAGACATTGACTTACGGAGTGTAAATTGCAATAATACCTGTTTGAATATACCATTCAATAAGATACTTGATAGATTCTACTATTGAGCTTTTTCAAACTTGTTACAGATTTTCAGACTAATATGTGCACAGTTTCTAAAAATTGAAAAGAGCGATTACGTACCTTGCCGTAGATCCAACCAAGCTCAATTTTATTCATACCCCAAAGTTCATGGATGTTTTCTGCTAATTTGTCTCGGATCTTCTCAAGATGAGGGGGTAAAACAATCTATAAAGGGGCACATTTTTAGCCTTAATAACATAACATGTTGTTATATTCACATACTACATAAAGCTCAATACATTAACATGAACAAAAATCCCAAATGGTTATTAGCATTAGACAAGGGAAATGAATGAAAGCCTATAGTACAGACTATATCTATCATCGTACACATCAGTACAAGTGAAGTAAACCAAAGTGTTTGCAAAAGTTCCGCTTCTGATCTGTCTAAATCAAAGTATAGAATAATTTTCAACTGTAAACACGGAAATGTAATATGGCATAAATATGGAGGTTATTGTCACATTTGCTATAAATACTGCCCAGGAACTCTAAATGGCCTACATGTTTATATTAAATGTGACTATAATCCCCGTCATCCTTTAGAATGCATCCCATGGGACATTTTTATTACTAGGGACATTTTAGAGGACATTATTACTGGGGGCACTATACAGGCCTCATTACTGGAAGCACAATGAAGGGGGTATCATTATTAATAGAGGCATTTTAGGGGGCATTATTACTACTGGGGCACTATTTTTCAGCAGTATAGTATTTGGGGGCATTAGGGAGCAGAATGGGCACAGTATTAAGGGTAGTAGCAGGATGACATTGTTGGGGCACCAGGATGAGGAGTTTGTGCTGAGAAGGTGGGGAGGACGATGGAAAAGTGTGTCTGTGGGCAAAATCTGCAAAGGGATGTGGCTGAAAGAATTGGTTGTGGTGGAACAAGAGAACATCTTTATCAGAGCAGACATCACTGAAAGAAGTGATCATGGTGGTTTGGTCTGAATGGGGAAGAATGAAGAAAGATAACATCTACATCAGTAATATGCAAAATAACCGAGGAGCCCCAGTTATGGGTCTTCAACACAGTGAAAGACAGATATCCCTCAAAGGAAGGAAAACCGAGCAAAGGAGTGTCCCCAATTACAGAGATCACCAATCCACCATATTAAGTGGCCCCTATGTCAAGATTCCGCTCTTTTACAAGCTTTAAGGATGTGACAGGGAATACCTAAGCCAGTTATCCATCCACAGACAGCTGTTTCGGGGTGTTGCCCCTCATCAGTGTGGAGTAGGATTCTGGCTAACCAGGAGCAATGCCTTGGAGACTACTCAAACAAAACACGGAAGAATACTCCTTTGCTCGGTTTTCCTTCCTTTGAGGGATATCTGGCTTTCACTGTGTTGAAGACCCATAACTGGGGCTCCACAATTATTTTGCATATTACTGTTTCCCAGGGAGCTGTGCACTTTGGATTGCTGTGTTGTGACTCTTAAATGAGGCTCCACAGTGTTTTCTGTAGCTGGTCTCCCTAAGATCAGCCATTGTTTTGTTTGAGTAGTCTCCAAGGCATTGCTCCTCTGTGCTGTGGTCGGCACCTCACCACCTCAGTCCCCTCCTCCATATCTTAATTAGAAAAAAATGGAGGAGGAGGAGGGTAGAACATAGCATCTGGTGCTGGCCACCACAGAGGGGCATCTTCTGGGGAGGTATTTTGTCCTGCACTGTGGTACTTGGTTCTGCTGCAGAGCCAAATACCAAAGAGTAGCACAATATACTGGCCCTCTATGGTATTGTTGGCCCCATCTAAGTATTTTAGCCCCACCTGCTTGAGATGACCCTACCCCCCCTCAAGCCGGCCACTACCCGCATTCAGTCAGAGGATAAAAGTTTTAGAAAACCCCTTTAATGTAAGTGCCTAACCATGATTTACACACCATAGCTGCAACCTCCCTGTTCAGGAAAAGATGTAAGAACATGGATAATTCACATGCGTATTTAAAAGTTTATAATGTGACCAATCTCTCTTGTAATATGTATACACCTGCCCAGCTAGATCCCAGCTGATGTATATACTGTAAGTATAACGCAGACTGTCATTCTTATAACCTGCATTTTTGGTGTAATACATTATGCAGGACAATTAACATGCGTCAAATCTCAAAAGGCGCTCACCACTTTTAAAATATAAAAACTTGATTATCCGCCTATTTCTCTAGATTGGCAACATTTTAATGCCAATAGCAATAAAATGCGAATTTGTAAAACTGAAATGCGCCATTTCAGCCAATCCTGCCAGACCACACTGGCAACGTTTGAAACACATTTGTGACTTTTGAAGCCTATTTTCAGCGTTTCTTGTGGTAAATTGCGACTTTTCTCTGAGACTCAGAATGTTTTTGTCATTGCTTTGTTTTTGTTGAATGTCAATTTACTGACAAAACCCTGCTGTTTAGCTCATTTATATTAGATACAAATAAAGGCATCCTGCTTTAATACTTACCTATCACTTGTTCCCAACACGAGTTAGCTGTCTTTTTATAAATGCAACTTTTTGAGAAAAGTTTGCATCTTTCAACCATAAATTCTACTTTTTACACAAAACACTACCATATAAGCTGGCTTAATTGTCCCCAACGTGATAGCTCCACCGACTTTGACAGTTATAACTCATTTCTGGCATGACGCATTCTTTATGGTGAAAATTCTGGAGAAAACTGTTCATATATTTGGAGTAAATCAAAACACCATTCTTTTTGGCGCATTTTGCACCATAATTCTGGTGCAACATGCTTAATAAATGTCCTCCAATGATTCAGCTAGATAACAGGAGTGCCTAGATTCGAGCAGAAGAAACTGGTATGGATCTGGAATGTGCCTGAGCCCGACTGCTGCTATGAAAACAATCTGTGTAGTTGACACGTATATCACTTTAGAACATTTGTTGAGAATTTGAAGAAGTTATACCTGGCTGGTATCAATGGGACAAGGGATGAATGACGCTTGGGACAGAAATTGTGTTGTACCCAACAAATCCCGAACTCCTTCATAGTCTCTCTTGTACTCTTTTACAGGCTCCACTCTCATCTTCTCTTTTGGCAACAGGGCCTCATAGCATGGAGCATAGCCAGCTGGGGGTAAGAACTTGAATTCCCCATGTCGACCACCAAGAAGAAATCGAACCCTAGAAGACAGTAAGTCATGAACCAGTTTTTAAAAACTCCCAGTACAATTGACTCATTTTAGCAAATGGCATTTATCATGTAGGCACTTACTAATGTATTGTGATTGTCCATATTGCCTCCTTTGCTGGCCGGATTCATATTTCCATCACATTAAACACTGCTTGTATCCAAGGGTTATGACCACCCTGCAACACAGATACTTAGTGGCCACAATGGGATCATGCCTATGTGCGCTCCCACAGTTACAGCCACCAAAGAGGCCGGTGCTTTTCCCTATAGAGTGCAAGCACGACCACCGCTGCAATCCAACCCCTGGATAGGAGCACTGTATAATACAACTGAAAAATGAATCCAGCCAGCAAAGGAGGGAATATGGACAATCACAATACTTTCTCTACATGATAAATGCCATTTGCTGAAATGACACAACCCTTTTCATTTTCTTTTCACTTCACTGCATATGTTTAGATTATAGAATTTTTCTATGCAAGATGCCCACCGATCAAAACTTTTGAACCGACCCTTAAAAGGGGTTGTGTCACAAAGCATATTCTATATTTTTCAAACTAGCTCCTGGATCTGAATACTTTTGCAAATGAATATAATAAAAATTTAGTATAGCCAGTAAGCTATTCAATATAAATGCATTTGTATAGTGTGAGATTGTGGAACAGCTCTTCCTGTATAATGCTGGTGCATAGTTAAACTTTGAGATTGTCGGTTTGCATTTTGGCCACAGGAGGCCACAGGTTCTCTGTTACAGCTAAGTGACTGCTGGATTTAAATATGCAAAGTAGAGGATGGCTCATGCTGCTCCTGCTGCTAGAAGAAGAACCAGGAAGTGTGAGAGAGAGAGCTGACATGCTGGAAAGATTTTTTGTCCGAGACTGAATCCGGTTCCATCTTGGTTGCCGAGTGTCTTGGAGTGATTGGGGACTAGTCGTTGTCCCTCACCTAGATCCGGCCCTTAGTAAGAGGGATCGTTTCAGGAGGACTGCTACAGTGTTTGGACAGAAGTCTATGTATCATGCAAGGCCGCGTGTGCGATAAGGGACTGGTGGCCATCTCGGTTAAGAGGCTTTCTCTGACACAGAATGGATGCAGGTCAGTAAATCTGTTTACTTATCGCGGTATACTAGTGGCGCCTGAAACATCAGAGACTAATTCTAGGCCTGCAATTCGTTATTTAGTTAGTTAGGACTTGCATGCTTGACAGGCTTCACAGAATTGTTCTGCGGCACAGTATTGACTTGCAGGCTCTGCTGTGTGCGCGCCATCGGCGTTGGGTCTGTCCAACCAGACAAGAAGAGTGACTGTGGGCCTGGGGTATAAGATCCTTGGTGCACCTTCACATTGTTGTGTTTATATTACTGTTTTAGTAAAGTTTCTGTTTTTGCACAAAGCTGTGTGTTGTCACTTTCCTCGTCTGTGACTTCGCTGTATCCTGGGGGTCCCTCCCCGGTTGATGGTCTTACAACTGCGCCACCTGCTGTTTGTCTTTTTATTTATTTTGTTGTCTGTCTGGTTAAATGTGTTCAGTTTAAATCCTCAGCTGTCACCAGCCATATGTTCTGTTAGGGCTGTTTCACACGAGCGAGTCCATTGCGGGAATCGCGCTCCGTGTGTGAGTGTGATCCACCGCTCTGGATTGCAGGAGCGCACGGCATTATCATGATTTATAATGCTGTGTGTCTCTGCATGGACCTTTTTTCCACAGAATCATAGTGACATAAAGCTGTCAGTATGATTCTGTAGAAATAAGGTCAAGCAGAGGCACATAGCATTATAAACCATGATAATGCCGTGCGCTCCTGCAAGTCCAGAGCGGAGGATCACACTCACACACGGAGCGTGATTCCCGCAATGGACTCGCTCGTGTGAAACAGCCCTTAGAAACTGAGGCAGTTACAGTGAGAAAGCTGCATCAGAAAGCACACGTCCCCTGAGCAGCCAGCCTGAAGATAATTTAGCAGAACAATTAGAGCAATGAATCTTTGGATCCATGTGAGGTACAGGGCAGGTTCCAACTTTGTTAGAAAGAGATTTTCATGTCATATCTGATGTCTGATTTCCATTTTTCAAATGAATCATGGCATAATCCCTTTAACACAATAAAAGCCATTGAAATTCTTGTTAATGTTTCCTACGACAAATGTGTTACAAGTCTCAAGTTATTAATCTGTACTTTGCAATGAAAGTCACCATTTACAATATTAGGCCTTTTGCAAACTGCCTGGCTTTTTCAGTGTTTTGGTTCGTTTTAAACTGATCAGTTTTTCAGTTTTTTCTTTCAGTAATGTTTCAGTTTCCATTCCAGTTCCGTTCAGTTTTGCTGTTCCGTTCATCCGTTTGGTTTCCGTTTTTTGCGGATCGCAACAGGAAGCATGGCATAGACAGTATACTGTAATTACATAGAAAAATTAGGCATAAAATTTTCAATAAATGGTTCCGCAAAAACGGAACAGATACGGAAGACATACGGATGCATTCCCTATCGTTCCCATTTTTTTTACAGCCCTATTGACTTGAATGGAGCTACGGAATGTGATTTGTGGCCAATAATAGGACATGTTCTATCTTTGAACGGAACGGAAATACAGAAACGCAATGCATATGGAATACATTCCTTTTTTTTTGCGGGCCCATTGAAATGAATGGTTCAGTATACGGAACGCAAAAAACTGAACGGAAAAAGAAACGTTCGTGTGTAAGAGGGCTTAGGCATTCTGCACACGAGCGTGTGCTGTCCATTGCCGCATTGTGGACCGCATTTGCAGATCCGCAATACACGGGCGCCGTTCCGTGAGCATTCTGCATCACCGATGCGGACCCATTCACTTCAATGGGTCCGCAAATCCGGAGATGCGGAATAGAAGCACGGAACGGAAACTTACGGAAGCACTACGGGGTGCTTTCGTCCCATACTTCCGTTCCGCAAAAAGATAGAACAAGTCCTATCTTTTTGCGGAACGGGCGGATCGCGGACCTATTAAAGTGATCAAGTGATCCGCTGCGGCTGCCCCACGGTCGTTGTTCGTGCATTGCGGCCCACAATTTGCAAGCTGCAGCACGGCCACGGGGGCGCACATGTTCTTGTGCAGGAGGCCTTAGTTGAACTTCACAAATGTTTTGCCACAGTCTACAATCCAATACTATTAAAGGAAAAATACATGTAGTAAAAATGACTTACTTTACTCCAGCAGAAAAGCTTACGACTGGGAAAAAGAGACCTTCGGTGTTGAAGTTCTCAAACATGCCTTGGACTGGCTGTCCATTAATACGAAAAGAAATACTAGGCACCCCCAAATCCAGGCAACAGCTGACCACGTCGTCAGATGCTAATAAATGCTGGTTACTTGAAGCCACGGCCCTCGGTACCCGTCCTATAGAAAGTAATGAGACATTAGGGTGTAAGAGGGTCACTATAGTACATTTATATTAATCATCTGCTAAAACACAAGTCTCAATACAAAGAAAGCTGCCAGGAAGTCATATGAAGAGCAACAACGCAATTTGATTGTAGATAGCATCGTAATTATCCTGCTCTACTGTGAGTCAAATACAAAGCACTTCGCCTAATTTCTGCCTTATACGTCAATGAAGAAACAGGGGCAGAGGGTGTGTAGAATGAGTCACGGTGAGAATAGAAAGAGACGTGAATTGTGCTCCATAGGCTGCATCTGAACTTCACAGATATAACATCACTTTTTTTTTTTCTTTGTAGACTGCTGAGATCACTCACAGCACCGAATAGTCTATTTTAGGCAACTGGGCCAGTAGCACTTCTAAAAACAACCTCTATAAAAACGCAATACAGCTCTAAAGAGGGTTGTGTCAAGAAAACAACCTCTTCTTCAAAGATAGTCACCCCAGTGATCAGTTATGTCAAGCTACGGAGTATAACAATCTGCTGCTGGACCACACATTTGCCATGTAGTGAATGGGGCTGAGCTGGTGACTTGGAGCACCAATATGCAAAGAAAAACTTTGAAATGGATGCAGTAGTAAACCAGCCACAGTCAGACGCGAAGTAAGGACATTTCCTAACAACATGGACAATTCCTTTACTCTATACTATATATCATCATAAGTAGTGTTGAGCAAAGCGAAGCATTACTGATTGGTGCACTATATATTGTTGTGACATCACAGCACTATGTATGTATGTATGTATGTATGTATGAACAGCAGAACCTATCACACTACCTAACACCCTGCACTGGAACCTATTAGCTACACTATATCAGGATCTAACCTACACTGACTATCTGTATTTTATATATATATATATATATATATATGTATATATATATATATATATAAGCTATCTAACTATCTATCTAATGTAATGAGTGGAAAGCACAGAGCACAGCAATGACACTGCTCTCTCTCTCTCTCAGAACTCCATAAAACTGCAGAAAATGGCTGCTGGGGAGGTTCTTATATAGTAAGGGGTAGGCAACTTTCCTATTGGTTGCTAGGGATGTTGCCAAGCTCAAAGACATTGCAGTCTTCTCATTGGCCCACAAGCAAAAAGCAGGGAGGGATCAAGGGTTCAAATGAAAAAACAAATCTAGAATATTCGAAAAGACAAATATATATCACTATATTCTAAATATTCGCAAATTCTCAAAGTGACGATATTCGCGATTAATATACACTATTCGAATAGTCGCGCCCAACACTAGCAGCCAGCCAATCCTCAGATAACCATCCCCTATGATGTCACAGCCCTATAAAACCCTGATTCCGCGTGGTCTCTGCCATTGTTCTGTGAGCTCAACATAGGGAGAGACGTGGTAAATGTTCATACGCTAGGGACAGTGTTGCTGAAAATGATTAATATAAGAATATTGGAGAGGGAGAGTGCAGGGAGACTTATTCTGCGTCACTTTTATTTATTTATTCCTACATTTACTTATTCCTACATCAGCCGTAACCTAAGATATGTAATTCAATACTAATAAGATGGAAGCCTTTATTATTCTACTGCCAGCATGCCAACCAATACCATCCAGTCTGCACCCCTTAGGGAAGCCAGGTCTTAATGATGACCATCCCCATCTTTTGCTGGCTTTACTTCTTCCAAATCATCCTTCTTGGTCTCCATGTGCTAGAAAAGTCAGCAAGATGCAGAGAGAGGAGGATCTGGATGTTCCCGATGACATTCTCATCAATATTAGATGATGTGGAAAAGCAGATGGCAGAAGAAGGGTTTCCACCTTTAGGGCAGGAGAGCGCTGGGGTTGGAGAAGTGGGTATGCCAGAGCTGAATAATATTCTGTGTTTACTGTCAAATAACCTGCAGGAGAGTGCAGGGAAGAACAGCAATAATATACATATTGTGCCCTTACCTAACCTGCCAAACCCCATACCAGCAACAGCCCCAGTTTAAAGGTGCAGCGCGGCCATTGACAATGAAGAAGGACTATACAGTGCGGTCTTCATTATTAAATGAAAGGCAGCTGTGGGCTAATTGGCCTGCGTGGTTCTTCACTAAAGCATGGCCGCCCCATGTGGCCATGCCCTAAGGCAGAGTTGCCTGGGTATACCTGATTAATAGTGATTCATGACAAATTCATTCGTAACTAATCAAATTTCTTGGCTAACTTTGGTGAAGTTGCCGAATTTAATTTTTCAAAACTTTGCTCATCTCTAATCATAATAATATTAGGGTATATGGGCTTGATAAAGGAGGGTCCTCTTTCTCTAAAGGGGCAGCTTTCTATTTAAATGTTGTGGTCACTGAAAGGCAAATGAACAGCTGATAAAAAAAACCTCCCACTGCAAAACAGCCATGTGCTTGGGGTCTCAGGGGCTGGATGCTCTCTTTTTAAAGGTCATCTCTGTAATAAGGCAACCCCTTTAAACATAATAGACAATAAGACAAGACAGGAAACATAAACTGCATTACACTACAAGTAGTCTTCCTCTTTGGCTATAGTGGACAGCTGGAATATGTCCAATAAAAGTGTGAGGAAATAAATGGTTTGTCATCAGTTACACATGTCCATTTTTACCTAACAAGCATCACGTTTACTTAGGCAGGACGCCAAGACTAGGCGGGTTTGCTGCAATCATCTGGCACTGTAGCAGTGAAAGTGAGTTGTGTAGTCTGGTGACAGGAGGCCGGAGTCACTTCACAGTCTGAGGAATTACTGTAGTCCAGTTATACGCAGCTGCTGCATTTATAGGCATTGGATTATAGGAAGGAAATTTGTTTTTGTTGTATTATGAACAGAGCGCCCTGCCCAAATCCCTCCAACTGGCAAGTGCATGATTGTCTTCTCTTCCAAGTTTCCAAAGCGTGTTAAGCTCGGGATTCAGTGGTGGATTCATTTCATTTATACCCAGAGGAAAGCAGCATTATGCTGCCTAAGCAAGATATTCAATATGAACCAGTAACTACAGGCAAACAAGTGTACATTGACCTGACGCTTTTATCAGGTGTCGATCCGTGTCTAAATTAAGACAGTTGTCTAATTTTATGACTATTACTTGAAGAACTGCCCAAACAAAATCTATTTCATACTAAAAGGCTATATGTCATGGACAAAACATTTTTGTATTTGCAGAGGTCTGTCACTTAGGTGACAGTAGTCATCATTGGCTGTCATTATTACCAATCCTAGCATCAAATAGAAAAAGAGGCAATAAGATACTTGACTAGCACAATTAAGATAAAGCCATTGAGCTCCGTGCCTAATATTAATTCAAAGATAAATTGGAGCTAAAACATTTTGCTCCATCCCTTTTAATATAGACATTCCCAAAATTCACTTACCAGACCATAAATGGAGACCATCAAAGCCATAGGAGAAAAGATCATCACCTACACCGTTGCCTCCCCATCCTTCACCTCCACCAGGATAAGGAGCATAACCAGAGGTGGAAGCCCAACCTACACGCATGTGAGTTGGCTCTGGAGTTAGAAATGGATCAACCTGATCTATAATAATCTCAAAGTACCACTTCTTGTATTGCGCTGAACCCTCAGCTACACCCAGGAAGATATTTGGCCTCATGCTGAAAAAAGAAATTGCAAAATAAATGTTAATATAATGAAACTCAATGTAACATTCTCAGGAATAGAAATGTACATACGTATAGTAAAACTTTCCATTTCACATGATTTGCACACATTGTAGTTAATTTCAATATATAAAAGACACATTTTAACGAGTTAACAAAGGCAAACAGCCCCAAATCTAGAAATTCAGCTTCATTTAAAACTTTCACTTCAATATGTCTGCTTAATTGATCTGCTAAAAGTACTTCATAAATATAGCAGCTTCTCTACAGCTCAATGAATAAGCACTATGTCACAAAACCAGTATAAAAGAACTTAAAGAAATGTTATCTGCCAGTTAAAACCAGATCGTAATACATATCCTTTTAGTGTAATCTGTTATTATTTGCTGATTGTAGATTTATTTATTCTATTTCCTGAACATGATTATGGGGACGGCCATCTTACCTGAGCTGTTCTTAACAACATTTAAAAAGCATTAAGAAAATTGCTTTACGGCAGCCCCATGGTCCATAGACACAATGGTCAGGAGGGGGCCTCGCTGACTTCTATGGGAGAGTTTTCTAGGCATTCTCTGTGACCTGTGCAGAGGTCATTGTATCTATACACAGAGGTGCTATCATTATAGGCTGGTTATAATGACAGATAACAGCAGTAATGTGATCTGTATAGACCAAGAAGTGGCGCCTATTAGGCTTTGTGGTCAATGCGAGAACTGCAGGATTTTGAGATTTTTCTTTAAATATAGATATTGATATGGAAAATTAAAAATAACATTATCAAAATTCTTTAAAAATATGTTAAACATAAAAATGTGATTTAAACAATAAGTCATTTTCTGATGAAACATTCCCTTTAAGTAAGAATATCTCATTGAATAGAAGAAAATATACCTGGTGACATTATTAACTAAACGAGTTTGCAACAACAAATCTCTCCTGGGGAGCAGGTTGTCACAAATTAGATTCTGGTTTGTACGTACTGCAACCCCATTACATACACAAAGAGAGCACAGGACATCCAGAACCTAGAGGAAAAAAAAGAAAAAGAGATTTAATAAGAAACATAATGATCACGTTTCCCATATATGTAAGATTTATCATTTGTATAATCTAATAGAAAAAAATCTTGCTCAATAACTTACATATTAAATTCTCATATAATAGGATCAACAGCATGTCATTTACAAATCAAAAGGCATCCAAATTGGTTACAAATCTTTGTCACTTTACCAGCCTTAAAGAGTAACTAAACCTTCGTAACAATGTTTAATATGATGTTCCTAATGCCTTATTAAAACTATTTCTAATATACTTTATTAATCTGTTTTGTATTTTTCCTAGTCTTTTACGTCCTTAAAGTGCACCATTCACTTGTGCTTACAACTTAGCTGAGCGGGGCGGGCTCCTGCCTGTGCCTGCTCCGCTAAGCTATGAGCTGACATGCAGTTCTCTTAGCTTAGCGGAGCAGGCAGAAGCAGGAGCCCGCTCAGCTAATCCTGGCATAGCACATGGGTACAGGGTACCCATGTGCTATGCTAGGATTTAGTAATCCTCCGGCGGCATGGGCAGGAGCAGCAATATGCACTCCTGCCCTTACTCACAGCGCTGCTGTGGCCCCATTCATAAATTTCACATTCCGTACTCGGTACACCGACGAGTTGTCAGCAGTGTACAGAGAACGGAGTTGTAAGCGCACAGTGAATGGTGCACTTTAGGGATGTAAAAGACTAAGAAAAATACAAAATAGATTAATAAAGTAGAAAGAAATAGTTTTATTAGGGCATTAGGGACATCATATAAAAAATTGTTACAAAGATTTAGTTACTCTTTAACAATTTTGAAAACTGGGGCATGATAAGAGAGGAGTGCAGCAATTCTGTTATTTATTTCATTTTTTTGGTGCATGCTACCGGTGTACATGTACGACAGCTGTGAGGTGCCATATGAAAATCTGCCTCAAGCACCACATGGCCATCACCATCAGGAGAGGAACTCATTCCTATATACCTTGTGGTTTCGTCCATGTTTGTCCAAAAGAGAAATTATAGAGCGTATGTGTCCCTTCTCTATTAAATTTAAAGCCTCAGGGCTTTCAATCAAGATGCAATGTAGAACCTCCAGTATTCCTGTAAGAAATCAGATAGATAAATTATCAGAGGTACAGTAGATCTGCCATTTCAGAATGCTTCTTATTATTATTTCTGAGCAACGCAAGGCAACAATCATGTAGGGCAATTCAGTATATCACATGACCATTAATAAAAATTATGACATGAGCAGCAGCAACACTGGGTGTCTGATGCCGCAGCAAACCATGCAATAGACTACATCTGATTATCTGATAATAGGTTTTGTATAGCATTTCATAGAAATGTTATAGATTAAATTATACTTTTATAACAATATATATATATATATATTTTTTTTTTTATAAAAGTATAATTTAAACTATAACATTTCTATGAAATGCTATACAAAACCTATTATCAGATAATCAGATGTAGAGTATATAATGCATTGTACAGTATGCTACCTGCTGCTTATTTGCAATAAACTTAAAGCTAATGGCCCAACATATATGTACGTTTATATAGCATGAGTAACTACTTTTACTCTTATGAATAGGACAGGCTATGGTGGACATACCTGAAGATGATTCAAGGCGCTCCAATTTACTAATAAGCCAATCCAAATTATTGGAAAATTGTGCACAGTTGCTTCTATTTCCGCGAATTAGAGCAGCTTAAAAAAGCAAAGGAAGACAAAAAAACAGAAAAATTATCATTTCTGGGAAACATCTGAGCTTGCTGATCATGCAGCCAGGAAATCATTGTTTTTACTGACCCTCTGATTAAACGGTGCACTATTGATACAGTACTCTATGTCATACATGTGTATAGTGGGAAACCTTTGTTAATAGCGCTGATTATACTTAAGAAAAACAGTCAGTGATGTTATTATTCAAAATGTTACTTTCTGGTGTATAAAATTCTAGATTCTGAGACAATATACTATAATATCTAGAAAAAGAGGTAAAAGAGGAGAGGCAGGGGCTGATCAGCTCTCCGCTGCCGGTTGACAATCTCTGCTCTCATGTAGGAAACAACTATATAAAAGGTATGACCACACGGTCAGGTTTCCTTATGCAGTTTTGTAATCCAAAACTAGGAGCAATTTAAAGAAAAGAGAAGTCCTATCTGTCATTTAAACCAGTGTTCCCCAACTCCAGTCCTCAGGGCCCACCTACCGGTCATGATTTGAGAATATCCCACAGAATGAATGCCTGAGGTAAGTCCTGATGCATCAACACTAATTGTATCACCTGCTCAATACTAAGGAAATCCTGAAAACATGACCGGAAGGTGGGCCCTGAGGGCTGGAGTTGGGGAACACGGATTTAAACTTTGTCTCCTTTTATGATCCTTTCCTGATTTTGGCGTCAAAAATTGCATCAACAAACCTGACCGTGGGGTAGTACCCTTAATATTGCTTTCCTGTTCTTATTTGTTATTGACAATATAATAAAATGTAATAATCCAGGTTGTTTGCTGTACACTTACCTAGTAATTCATAGAGAAGGTTCAGGATTTCCTTCCATGCTGGTCCAGATTTCTCCCCCATAAATTCAGCAAAGTGTGCTGCAGTGCTGTATACATTCAGACGGTCAATACAGTTCAGCACCAGAGCCAGCATTCCCTGCACAGCAGGCAGAAGTGTTAAGAGTCGGAAAACCAAATGGCTTTATTTTATGAGCAATACAGGTAAACTTATAGGAGAAGGCAGAGCTATCAAAGCATGACCATTCTTATGTCTCATATCATGTAAGTTTGGCCGGCATACCTATTTTTCAACCGTGCTGAAAAGTATAGTTGTTGGTGCAGAGGTATACAGCTCAATATATTTGTAGCATACATTCAGTGACACACTTCAAACATGTACATATGACTGGAGAAATCCTAACGCATTTCTAAGGGGCTATTTTAGCACTTACGGCAGATCTCTTAGCAGAAAATAAATCAATGAAAGTGTAAATGGAAGAAGAAAAATGTCACCAGGCTTTAGTGAACCCAACACCATGCATAGGTTTAGCTGCCTTTGACCACTAACAATTATTTATTAGATTCCTTAGTATTTTATGTTATTTTATTAAAAGCAATGACATATCCAGGCTGCATATAAATGACAATATCACACGGCTACAAGTGTATCTTTGGGGACTGAACTCGCACTTTGCTGGAACTCTAAATTTATGATATGATATCTGTACACAGTCAATGTAGTGTAGAGACTATTACACTGAAGTAAACCTGGCTATACATGCTGAGGCCGCTTTTAAATCGTTTGATCATGGCTGCTTTCTTACAGAAACAATAAGACACCCAGCCCTGGGTTGTGTGTGGTATTGTAGCTCAGCTCTATTCACTGCAATGAAGCCAGGCTGCAATACCAGACACAACCCATGGACAGGAGTGGGTCTGTAACAAGGACAAAGCAGCCATGGGTTTCATATCCTGGTCAACTGCTTTAACATCTTTCCCAGCAGAGGATGCAGCACATAACATTGTACATCAACGATAAAAAAAATGTAATTTAATGGCCCCTCCAATACTTGTCTTTCAATAAATTTGATTTATATTCCCCTGGATAATATCTGAGATGCGGGTGCACTTGCCCCTGGTCTCTGCTACCACATAAGAAGACACCACTATAATAAGGTAGGTTGGGGCCCTTTTCCCAGATTCTGCATTGCAGCCTACAAGTTTCACGTTACACATTACAATAGCAAGGTACTGTAAGTAGCCTGAAAAAGGGTTTCTGAAATATTTAGCTATATAAAAGGATAGGAATATATAAAACTACAAGATGACAGCTAAACATAGGTGTGACAGGTAGATAAAACAATAGAAAACAGAAACTATTTGAGACACAAAGTATACAACTCCCATCATTCAGGTCCCTGGATTTATACCTCCTCTTTGAATAGGTTCTGCCTGTTTTTGAGTGAGCGGAGTTTATTTTGTTTGTCTTCATGTTCTAGTTCTTCCTCGGGAGGCTGGAAATAAGTGATCAAGTCTTGCAGGGTTTGAACTACCTCCTCAATAGGCAGGGCGATGGGGGCTGTCACAGTCCGGTTGTTCCCCGTCAGAGAATCCAGGTCACTAGCCATTAAAACAAAAAAAGATCCTCATCAGCAAACAACAAATCCCTATAGATCAGATGAATATTTTAGTGACTCCTTTTTTGTGTTTTGCAAATACTGCTTTATATTGTACAGAAAAATAAGCAAAATGACATCATATTATAGACTATTTTTTGTGTTCTCCATTCCCAGGTCATTTTTGCAAATTTATCTGTGTATCAGTCTGACCGTTATCAGTACAGTATAGTAGACGCTGAGTAAAACATGACTGATAGGGCTTGGGGTGGTACACTTATTTAGATTTTTAAAGACCCTATATCTGCTTCAATTCTTTATGAGAACTGTTTTCTTGTATCATTTGAGGGGTGATCAATAGACAAACCTTTGTGAAATTTGCAGCACAAATTAGACACTGCTGAGCAATCTGTACCTGATGAACTGGCCAAACAGGCCTGTGGTGTTCCGAATGATTCTAGCAGCTTGGGACTCTTCATGCTGACACTTCTGTAATGTGACACCATCATCCATATGGCCTTCTTGGTGCAGGATTGCCTGTTCAGATAAAAGCAGATTTAAAATAGAACTTTTTTTCAGATATAGGGTCCATTCAAACGTCCGCAAGTGTTTTGCGAATCCGCAAAACACGGACACCGGCAATGTGCATTCCGCAATAATAGAAAATGCCTAATCCTGTCCGCAAAAGAGCGAATCGGATGCGGACCCATTTTGCGGACGTGTTAATGGACCCATATGGAGCACCTTTCTAAAAAAAAACAGAAGGCCGAAGCTTTTTATTCACAGGGTTTGTAGGTTATCCTGAAAGCAGAAATCTCTTGAAGTGCCCAAATACATTCAAAAGTGGCTGACATTGGTTATGGAAAGGGCATGGAGGGGAAACAAACACTAGACCATACACCTGTGTGCCCAAACAGAAATCTACAACAGCTCTCAGCTGCCATAGATTTCTGGCTTCATTTGCTCCAGAAAACTGGTGTAAATGAAGATACATTTATCTTGGGTGTTGACCTTTCTCACCCTTGCCACGCAGCTTTTGGAAAAGAAGTGAGGGTGGCATAAAAGAGGCACTTGCGACTTTAACCCCCCAATAAAGTTGCATTTAAAAAGTCACAGACACACAGCTTGTAACTTTTTAAAGCCACTTTTGTAGCGCAAGGGAGAACATAAATCCCCCCCCCCCTCTATGCCAGAAAGTGAAAACTTCCCTGTTCAGTTTCTAGCTCTAAACAGGGAAAGCGGATACAAATACAACATATGAGGACCATGCAGTTTTGAACTTTTATTTGGATGTATGGAATATAATTATTTACTGTTCTTCACTTTAATAACTTGTTTCCAAAAGTAATTACTGTAAATGAAACTGTCTACATATAATATGCATACTTACCCTTCTTTTTAGAGGTCCCAGTCGTGCTGTCTTGGCATCTTGAGATTTGTAGGTCAGCCACAGGCCACTGTCTACATGCTGAATAAAGCAGATGGAATCCCCATACTTAATCTCTGCAGCTCCCATCCCATCAATGTCTCGCTTTGGGCCAGCGTCTAACTTTTCCTGCATTGAGAACAAAAAAGCCAATGAACGTTTTTCAAAGACATATATATAGTGATCCCTCAGGATACAATATTTTTAATATACGATGGTCTTTTCTGACCCATCGTAAGTTGAAACTAGACTCTACATACAATGTCTGACTCAGATCCAACCAATCAAGGCCACTTCTCTGGTAAAATAGCTGCATTAGTTGATAGTAAGCACCTATTCCTGACTGTTATATGTAAGGGATTGCTTTATCTGTCTTAGTTATCTGCATATTTTTCTTAAATCTTCATTTTCTCTTATCTTGGATGACATTTTGGGGCTTTGGAACCGATTACTCAACTTACAATGGTTTCAACATACAATAGATTTCCTGGAACCAATGAATATTGAAACTTGAGGGAGTGTATTTATATGTATCATAGGATATTTCGATTTCATATTGGACAACTAAAAAACTAGATAAAAAATACATAGACAGTAAAGCTACATGGTGATTATCAGTGGTATTCTGATAAACTCCTGCAGGAAAACTTCAAAAGGCTACAGATATTAAAGTTTATTTTGGGTTTGTTCTTTAGGCTCTGGCTGTATAATTACACATGGCATAAGCTGGTGGCCTGTGACTCACAGTTGGCTATCAGCTAAAGCGGGCCAGCAAAGTAAATGACTGTGACCTTTACAGGAACATGTTAATTATGCAGAGTTAAATACAATAAGCTCCTCCTTAACAATGTTGTATTTGTAAATGCCAAGAGCCAGCTGTGTGTTACCAAAATTAAGACATAGAAACGGCTTAAAAAAGGCCTAAATGACACAATAATGCTTCATTATTATAGTACGCAGACTTGTATAGCACATGGTCACTCCTGGATTCCTTCACGTGTTATACTTCACCTATTTAGCCTGCGCCCCATTTAATATCCTGCATGTGGAAAAAAGGGAAACTGTAGTCTGTTAACAACTACAGCAAATAACCAAATACTCTGTGATTAAAAGATATCACACCTCCTAACTAGAATGTACAGGGTGGCTATTAGAGTGTTTGCCTGAGATTTTAATAAGGGGTCGGTTTGTTTTTCGGAAACAGCACCATTCTTGTCTATCTGTAGTGACTTGTATTGCAGATTGTTCCTATTCAAGTGAATGGGGTAACTACAATATCAGACACAATTAAAGGGTCAGACATGGCATTGTTTCAGTTTAGTTATCTATCTGTATTGCAGACCAATTTCATCACCAACATTACTGATAAATGTTGGTAGATGTCGAAGGGAGTTGGAAAAATAACCCTGTATTTGTAATCCAAATGATTGCCCATTTTGGAGATTTTTATCTAATTTCCATGGTCAGCTCTACACAGTATATCAGGATGGGCAGCTGTGAGGCCGGCCACATACATTAGGTATGCGTCTGCTAAATGCTCCTTCAACCAACAGCTATTGCTTCCAATCCCCCATACACACTCAGACTGGCCAAAAATGTATGTGTTCTCAATAGGGAAAGGGGAATATGTCCCTACTAGACACAACTGTTGACGTATCTCCTTGAGAAAAAATGGATTGGGTATATTGAAATTCAATTGCCTGAATCCTTCTGTCCACTGACATCAGCTTTTGAGGGAGAATCAGAACACCCCCAAGCTTATTAGATGGTTGGCCAGTATATGGCCATCTTAAAGGGGTTGTGTCAAGTTATGAAGTTATCCCTTATCCAAAGGATAGGTAATAACGGATTGGTGGGGGATCAGACAATGGGGACCCCCACTGATCCCAAGAATGGGGGTCCCATTCCACCCATCTTGGTATACCATATATTGGTATACCATAGACTTTTTCCAGGGTGCGGGTGCCCATAGAGAGGACTCTGAGTGCCCCCTCTGGCACCCATGCCATAGGTTCGCCACCACTGACTTAGTACCTTTAAAACTTGGCACAATCCCTTTTAATAACAGTTTAGGTGATTTATAAAATTATAACTATAACAATAATTGTGCCACTTTCTCTATGCTCATTTTCACTTGTAGTAACATAAAATAAAGCTTTTTTCACATCTGTGTTGTGTTTTCTATTAATAATGGAAACTACAGTATGATGAAGAGCCATTTTCATCATATGACAGATATCCATGACACAGGGGTGCACTTGGCTTTTCTGCTGCCTGAGGCGAAAGCTGAAACGGTGCCCAACCACCCAATGCCAATTTCTTAACCTAACCCCCTTCCCTCGAGCCCTCCTGTTAAAGACATGTTTAATAGGAAGAATAGCGTTGCAAGCGGTGCTATTTTTCCTGTCAAATCTGACAGAATTTGCAATGGTGGATGCAAAGCAAGTGTGAGCAAATAGTTATGCAGCTGTGCATTTCTTATCCGTACTATTTTATTTAAAAAAAATAATACATTTATTTGTGCATTTCAAAATAGGGTGTGAAATGTAGTAAATACACACATTTAAACTTAAGGAACAGAAAGTTGAACGTCATGAAAATGTACAATGTTTTATCACAGTGCATTTTATTTCATGCTTTGTAAGTTGTAAAGGTAATCATTATTTGTTCACCTTCGATGCTCTGAAACAGAATGCTGAAGACTTGGTATCAGACTTTGCTCGGTCTTGTAGTACTAATCCTTGGTCCTCTGTCAGTGCCAAATATTGCCCGGTTGTAATATGCCGTAGGCGGAATGTCTGCCCCCATCTGATGTGACTTCCACTCCAACTACACAAAACAAGAAAATCAGAAAGGGATTCCCACAGACGGTGTGCTATAAGCAATGTAGAAAAGATATGATGGTACCTTATTCTTAGGGGTTCCACCCTCCATAATGACCTGGCACGGACACCTGCCCCTCCTGCCTCATAATTAACTTTCCTAGCAAGATAAAAGCAAACATGTATTATGAGAAAACCTGAAATTGTAACATTGCATATTTTATGTACAAAGGTTCATCATACTGTATTTAGGCATTATGGTATTGGAATTGTAACATCTGAAATATATGAATTGCACATATTATAACAAAACGTAAAATCCAAAACACCACCTGCAGAAAAAAACAGGATGTAACCATGGAGTAAGATTAAGAATAATATGTGTTCAGGCCTTGTTCACATTTCCGTTCACTCATTCTCATTGATTTTGAGGTGTCTGTTCACATATCAGTAGTGTTTGGCCTCATGCACACGACCGTAGTTATGGTCCACATCCGAGCCGCAGTTTTTGCGGCTCAGGTGCGGACCCATTAACTTCAACGGGGCCGCAAAAGATGCGGACAGCACTCCGTGTGCTGTCTGCATCCGTTGCTCCATTCCGTGGCCCCGCAAAAAAAATATAGCATGTCCCATTCTTGTCCGTTTTGCCGACAAGAATAGGCATTTCTACAATGGGCTTCCATTTTTTGCGGATCCGCGGTTTGCAGACCGCAAAAAACGTAACGGTCGTGTGCATGAGGCCTTTTACTGACAGTAGGTCAGGGAAAAATTCTAGAGACATGCACTACTTAGGTTCGAAATGCGGACCAAACACGCCCATTGAAGTCTACGGGTCCGTGAAAAAATCACTGACACAACACAGAGGGCATCTGTGTTTGGTCCATATTTCATTGACCATAGATCCTCTTGAAATTAATTTTCAGCCTAGCAGTGTCCATGGAATATGGATGACAAATAAGGGAGGGGAAAAAATGAACCAATTGACCAACCACAGATTCTTTACGAATATCAGATGAAACCAAAACTTTTTCGCGTATGTAAAACGGACAGGAAAATGTAAAAGTATCAGCTGATCCTAATCATGCCGCCCAACAGAACAGGTCAGAGAGGCTACATTGCCTTTGCAGTGACAGGACCAGGTTACTGAGGGTTATCACATGTGTGGCTTTATTATGACGCTGTTTCATCTAATTTAGGCTAATTTCAGATAAACATGTTCGCTACATGGAAAATGCTCCATGTGAGAGCGTAATTTCCTGCAGTGAACTCTGCTCCTGTGACAGGACCGCACGGCATTACAATGATTTATAATGCTGTGCATCTCTGCCCAACCTACCCTGTTATGATTTGCACTGATGGCATTATTTCAGTACAAATCATTATAATGGAGATCGGGCAGAGACACACAGCATTATAAATCATTGTGATGCCGTTTGGTCCTGCCACAGAAGTGTCTAGTCCAGGAAATCATGCTCCCTTACAGAGCTTGTTTCCAGCAGTTGGCATACTCATCTGAAACTGCCCTAAGCCCCCATTTTCCTCAGGCTAACCTATGCTGAGCTTCTGCTGAGTCAGTAGATGGGATTGTCAAACATTCATCATGGCCATGGAAAAACCGGACCACATGTCCACCGAGAAGATATCCTGAAATATAAATGGGAAAATAAGTCAGGACGCTGTTGTATAATATGCATTGAGACCAAATGAAATAATTTATCTAATTATGCCTCATGTTATATTTAGCAAACATATGTAAGTCTGACAATATTGGCTGAACCTTCCATGACTCTAAAAAGACAAAGTTGCCTGTTCATAAAACAATTTATACCTACTATAGTGCTGCTTACATGACATGTCCATCCTTATAGGAAAATATAATGGCTGCCATGTCCAGTTAACACATTTGTAAGTTAAAGGAGGAAGAAACACACTTGCATTAGATTTAGATAAGATAACAACCTTAGGGTACTTACACACTAACGTTTTTCTTTTCCGGCGCTGAGTTCCGTCCTAGGGGCTCAATACCGGAAAAGAACTGATCAGTTTTATCCTAATGCATTCTAAATGGAGAGTAATCCGTTCAGGATGCATCAGGATGTCTTCAGTTCAGTCTTTTTGATTGATCAGGCTTTTCAGGAAACCGTAGCATGTTGTATTTTTACCTCCGGTCAAAAATCGTGAACACTCTGACTGAACGCCGGATCCGGTCTTTTTCCCATTGACTTGCATTAACGCCGGAACCGGCGCCGTGTGTTCAGTCAAACTGGATCCGGCTTTTGCATGTTAAACCCGAAAAATGTGAAAAAAAAGTTAAAGTCCATAAATGGCGGATCCGTTTTTTCCAATGCATTTTTTCATTGTGATCAAAATCCTGATCAGGATTCAAATGTAATCCGTTTTCACACGTTTTTCCGGATCCGGCGGGCAGTTCCGGTGTCGGAATTGAATGCCGGATTTAAACAACGCTAGTGTGAAAGTAGCCTAACAAAAGACAACTCAAAGATTCTAAAAGAGCATGATTTAAAATGGTTTCCCAAGATTTTCGACATGGCTTTTATCTGGGAATAACACCACACCTGTCCATGAACTGTGTATGGAATTGCAGCTTAGCTCCATTAAAGGGAATGCTGAGCCACAGTACTGCACTCTTTAATGAGCTGTAGAATTCTACTTCCGTAACTTCTAGCCGATGTTAATGATTGATTAGTGGGGCGCTGGGTGTCAGACCCCAACCTATCTCATATTGAAACCCTATCTTATGGATAGGTCATGAATAGAGAGGAGCGAATCGAAGTTGACGAAGTGGAATTTGATCCGAATTTCAGGAAAAATTTGATTTGCACTGAATCAGAATTTCCTCGCGCTTCGTGGTAACAAATCACATTTTTCCTAAAATGGCAGCTGCACGTGTGAGGACATGGAGCAAGGAAATCTGGGAATGAGGGATCACCCACAATCCCATGCATGCAGCCAATCAGCAGCCAGCCAGCCATCTGATGTCACAGCCCTATAAATAGCCTCAGCCATCTTGGATTCAGCCATTTTCCAGTGTACTTAGTGCAAGGAGAGACGTCAGCAAGCGCTAGGGACAGTGCTAGGAAAGGACTTTAAAACTTTTATTTTGCTGTATAGAAATTCATGGAAAGGATAGGGAGGAATTATTCCACAGTACTGAAGCAGAACAGGGTTCAGTAGGGGAGTTTACAGCCTGGGTAATGGGAACAATCCTATTACACCTTGCTGCACTGACTGGGGATCCAAATTGCCATTATACAGCTCTGTAATTCCCGCAAACCGTTCTTGTTATTGGGGTGTTACAGCCATTAACAGGGTTTATTACAAGGAAATATTTCTACGTCTTATTTGCCCTTGTGCGGTGCAGTTATATGTTCTAAAGCATTTTTTGGCTTGTATTAGTGGGAAAAAAGGGCTTATTAGCCGTTGTGTTTTGAAGTGAGAAAATTACAGCCCTTTTTGGCGTGTAATTGTGGCAAAAAAAAAATATATTATTTGCCGTTTAGCGGTGCAGTTATATGTTCTGAAGCCCATTTTTGGCGTGTATTAGTGGCAAAAAATATATATATTATTTGCCGTTCAGCGGTGCAGTTAGATGTTCTAAAGCCTTTTGTGGCGTGTATAAGTGGAAAAAAATAAGGGCCTATTTACCGTTCAGCGGTGCAGCTATATGTTCTAAAGCCCGTTTGGGCGTGTATTAGTGAAAAAAAAAAAAGGGCTTATTAGCCGTTGTGTGGTGAAGTAAGAAAATTACAGACTTTTTTGGGGTGTTTTAATTTCCTTTTTATTTATTTATTTGACCTAACAGTATGTCAGACAGAGAAGTGCCAGACCCTGCACAGGGGAGTGGCAGAGGTCTAAATGTTTCTGCCGCAGGCACAGGTCGCAGCAGAGTAAGGGGGCGTGGCAGCAAGAGTCGCAGCGAGAGGCCTGAGCTCCCAGTGTCATCCAGCAGTCGTGTCTTGACCAGCAACCTAGCGGTTCTTGAATGGTTAACTCGGTCATCCACTTCATCCCAATTGACATCAGACACCCCCAGCCAAGAGTCGGTGGGTTCGTCAGATACAACCCTTAGTTGGCATGGCCCAGAAGCAGGCCCTGTGCCCTCACCTGTCCTCAACCTGCCTCTGTCCTTTTCTGTTCCCTCAGCCAGAGAAGTATTATATACTATGGGCTCAGCTTCCCTATACAGCGAGGACGAGCTACTAGAGGACAGTCAGCAGCTACTGGTCAGCCAAGGTGTGGAGGAGACATCCGCCGCTTCCTCTGGTAGGCGGGCAAGTAGTGATGAGGAGAGTGGTGTCGCAGCTGGTGTTGCGAGCGGTCAGGCTCCTGACCCAGAGACCGTTGAGGAGGACATCAGTGACGTGCAGACATTACTCGATGATGATGATGTAGCTGATTGAAGCCAGGTGAATTAGGGACTTCATCATCCTCGGGAGAAGAAGGTGGCAGCTTGTCTGTGAGTCAGTGATGGAGCCAGCAAGTCGCTAGCATGGCCGGGAGTCAGCAGAGTTGCAGCAGTGTGAGGTCAGGAGCCAAATGTGCCCAGGGTAGACCACCTGCTTCATAGCAGCCTACCTGCCTGGAAAGTACTGGTGCAGGGGTTCACGGAAGCAGCGGCGATAGCAGTCAGATAGTGCGGAGTGTTGGGGGAAATGGCTATTTGTAGAATCTGTGGGCAGAAGGTGAAGCGTGGCCAGGTTGCCAATGTTGGAACCATGGCCCTGCATCAACATATGCAGCGTCACCATAAAGTGGCCTGGGAGAACCGTGGTTCCGATGTGGTGGTCCAGCCTGCCGCAGCAACCGCTGCATCACCCAGTGGCACCCACCCGATTTCAGGGAGTCAAGACTCCACAACCTTAGCCGAAGGGAGCTGTCTGTCCTTCCCATAATCTGCTGGTCCTTATACTCCTGCTCCTCCTCCTACTCCTCCTCGTCGTCATTCATTCCGTCAGCAATCGATCACTGAAGCGATTGCCAAGAGACAGCAGTATGCGTGCACTCATCCAACTGCTCAGAAGCTGAATGTGCTTCTGGCCAAGTTGCTGGTGTTGCAGTTCCTCCCTTTCAAAGTGGTGAACTCTGCACCTTTTAGAGAACTGATGGCTTGTGCCGAGCCGAGGTGGAGAGTCCTAAGCCGTCATTTCTTTGCCAAAAAAGCAGTACCAGCCCTGGACACGTATGTTGAACAAAAGGAGGGCCAGTCCTTGAGCCTGTCATGTCTGCCAAAGTGCACAGAGCTGTAAATAAGGTCAGGGACAATACATGTCCTTTACGGCCCACTGGGTGAACGCGATTGCTGCACAGCCACACCAGCAACATGGCCAGGCGACAACGCTTCTGCCTCCACGTTCTCACGCCGTTGGTCCCGAGACAATGTCCGCCTCTGCCTCCTCATCCTCCACGGTGGCCTCAGCCTCCACTGCAGAGACAATTCACAGTGCCCCTCCAGCATACCACATGCGCAGGGCACGGCGGTGTCACGCTGTTCTGCACCTCGTTTGCCTGGACGAATGGAGTCACACAGGGGAGGAACTGCTCCCTGTCCATCAAGAAATAGAATCCTAGCTTTCTCTGCGACAACTCAAAATCGGAACCATGGTGACCGACAACGGGAAGAACATGGTGTCTGCGCTGCGTCTGCATGCACTTCAACCACTCGTACATCGCAAAACACACCCCCCTTGAGCTGCAGCGGCAGAAGGGCATCCCCCAACATAGGCCAATATGCGACGTTTCCACCCGTTGGAATTCCACCCCCAATATGTTGGACCGACTATACGAACAGAGAAAGGCCATAAATGATTTCTTGATAATCCAAGCGGACAGGAGTACTCCCCTGTGTAACTTCGATGTCAGCCAGTGGCAGCTCATGCGGGACACCTGCCATTTGCTCAGGCCCTTTGAGGAGGCCACGTTATTTGTCAGTCTCCAGGACTATGGTATAAACAACGTCATTCCACTGCTTCATGTCTTGGAACAGATGCTGGTAAATCTGGCTGGTCAGGGGACTGGAGACATGGCGCCTAGATCTCACGGCCACATGAGCCATGTGGAGACTGAACTGGAGGAGGAGGAGGAGGAGGACATTTAAGCATAAGCGATGTGTAGCAAAATGGGTGGTTTTTCTACACAGGTGAAAGGAGAGGAGGAGCAGGAGCAGCCAAAGGAACTACAGGGCGATGAGGAAGACGAGGCAGAGGACCCAGACACATCATGCAGTGGAGATGGAGGCAGGGAGTCCCTCCAAGTCACTTGCACAAATGGTCCGATGCATGCTTACTTGCTTGCGTAGTGACAGCCGAATTGTCACCATTCGGCAGAGGGATGACTTATGGCTCTCCACCTTGTTGGACCCTCGCTACCGGTCCAAAATGGGGACCTTTTTTACACCCCTTGAGAGGGAAGACAAACTGAACTACTATAGAGACATCCTATGTAGTCAGTTGGCTGCTGCCTATCTGCGCCATAGTCCATCCTCTCACAGGTCTGACTGGGGGCGTCCCTCTGCACTCACGTTCCTCTGCCATGGCTGCTGTGGCAGGGTGGGGGGTAGGAGCGGTTCCAGCTCCATTAGCAAAAACTTGAGTCTAGAGTTGCTGATGAGCAGCTTTCTTCACCCACCTAGTGAAGAAACTACTCACCAGCAGCAGCAGCTAGACCTGGAGCAGGACCTGAACCAGCAGGTGGTGGCATACTTGGACAGCACCCTGCAAACCCACATTGAAGTTCCGCTGGACTACTGGGCAGCCAAACTGGATTTGTGGCCGCAACTGGCAGAGTTTGCCCTTGAAATGCTGTCCTGCCCGGCCAGTAGTGTGGCATCAGAGCGGGTGTTTGTGCGGTGGGGGGCCATAGTTACCCCAAGAAGAACTCGCCTGTCCACCCAAAATGTGGAGAGACTGACCTTAGTCAAGATGAATCAGACGTGGATCAGCCAGGATTTCCACCCACCAATGCCTGATGCATCAGGCTAGATCATCCATGGTGCCACATCAACACTGACAAAATAGACCGTTTTCTTACGGCTACATGCCTCATCTACTATTCTGATGCTGCCACCTGCTTGATGCCACACATCTGATGCCAAGTGTTTCTTCTTTCACCCACCATCTTCAGCTGGTACTGGTATTGCCACCCACCTCCCTCTCTGTCACCAGGTCACTCTGTGGTCTCCTGATGCTGCTGTCACCTCCACACTATGTCACCTTGCCAATCTGTGGCCTCCTGATGCTGCTGCCACCTCCACACTGTCATTGTGCCACCCTGTGGCCTCCTGATGCTGCTGCTGCCACCTCCATACTGTCATTGGCCCACTCTGTGTTCTTCTCATGCTGCTTCCACCTCACCACTATGTCTTAGGGCCACTCTGTGGACTTCTCATGCTGTTCCTACCCTCCCCACTTCATGACGGCCACTATTTTGCCTTTCGGCCTGGCTGACAATCATTTATTTGACCCTTCTTCTGATCTGTCAGAAGGAAGGAAAAATGAGACGCACAACGGATCCTGTCTATGTAACAGCTGTAAGGCCTGCATGACATGGTCCCTATTTTGCATCAGAATTTGCTCATGATTTGGTAGCTAAAAGCAGGAGTGGGTACAAAACACAGAAGACATGCAAATATTCCATTCACGTGTGATCTCTGCTTTGGATCCCCTACAGTTTTTTTTGGGCTTTAGCAATATTGATGGATTACTGACCAAATGCTGACCGAGTGAAGGCGGAAGCTCCACAGACAGGATCCTTTTTTTGGGGGTTATTGTTCTGACTGATCAGAGGAAGGGCAAAATAATCAGTGACGTCAACACAAACTTACTGCTGACACCCTCTCCACTCTGTCAGGGGGCTCTACTTGTATAAGCGTTTAATAGAACAGGTTCTGTAGACATCTATGTGGAATCAGCTGATGACGGTGTAAAAGGAGTGCACTTGACGCTAACATTGTTAAGGATTAGTTCACACTTGAGTAATTTGGTCAGTTTTGACCCCGTAACTGCCCAAATAAGTGAAGTGTGCAGTGATTCTAAGAGCGACTCCTGTCATCTCCATGTCATACTGACTCACAGTATTGTTTCACTACCAAAGCAGACTCCTTATGTATGTTACTGCAAGGCACAGTGTTCTACACCACTATAAAAGCTCTCCGCAGCCAGGAAATAGCTGGTTTTCAATCCGATTCGCCACAAATAAATTCGGATCGAACCAAATTTTTACAAAAAATTCAACGCACCGGCCGAATCAAATTTTTGAGAAATTCGCTCAACTATAGTCATGAATATGTAATTCCTGGAAAACCTCTTTAAACCTTAGGAAGTCCATATATTTTTTTGCCCTCAGTTCAGCTTTTCAGTTTAATTCAGAATCATCAAACTGGTTACTACAAATGCATATATCTTTTTAAGACATATGGCTGTGACAGAGAGATGCTCCAGCTTAGGACTTTTCTGTTATTAAAAATAAAGAACTGCTGCTCACTGGAGTAAGTAACGTTTCATCTCTCTTCCAGCAATGTTGTAGCAGGAGTGACTGCTAGCTGGATTTTTTCCCCTAGCTGCAGGACCACCTTTACCATCACCCCCACGATCATTTGCTAAGGAACTAATTAAATATGTCTGCGTTGTACAAATACAAACCATTTAAGCAAAGAGCAACTATATGTAAAATATTCCTGATGGGCAACTTTAGGAATTAATGTTCTAAAAAGAGTAAAACTAAAACTACAAACATCCCAAAAAATTAAAATAAATTTAAATGTATGGAAATTTTATTACAAAAAAAAAAAAAATTGCATGCCTCCTCTTTCATTTGCATATGTTCCTGAAATATATTTCCAGGCTACTAATGCTTCCATTTCTCAATGTATCATGGTTAATCACTTGATTAAAAACATCATTGTGACATTTATTGAAGACAAATCAAATGAGACCAGAATAGCAGAGTTTGAAAAAGGTTACATAGCTTTGACACTTATCATTGTGCGTCATAACTGGAACCTTAGGGCATTGAGCTCAACATTATGAGGATAAAAAACAGAGGTATTTTGCTGCTGCGGTCAATTTCAATGTTAACGGCAGATCTGGTGTTTCAGGCCATTTAACAGAGACTGTGGGTCAGACGAAGCTATTGTGCTTCATAAGAATAGAGTCAAGCCGTATCTCTTTGCGGCTCCAGAACCATGACTGGCATGGACAGAAATATGAGGCTATTTAATTTTACAACTCCCAATCCATTAAACGCAACACCAGTAACTCCCAAAATGTTCCTTTTTTTAAATTTATGGTAATTATCAGAAGAAATTCAAAAGCTATAGTGGTAGCCTATATCCGTTTTGATTATGCAGTACAGTGTATTATACAGTCATTGCTATATTGACAGGCACCATCAGGGTGCACCAGAGAGGTGCAGCCTAAGGGCTCATGCACAGGAGCGTATTTCCTTTCCATTTCTGTTCTGGGTTTTTTGTGGACCGCATGTGGAACCATTTATTTCAACGGGTCCGCAAAAAAAAGGAAGTGTGCATTCTGTTTCCATATGTCCGTTCCGAAATAAAATAGAACATGTTTGTCCGCATTAGGCCTCATGCACACGGCCGTTGTTTTGGTCCGCATCCCATTCACTTCAGACCCATTCACTTCAATTGGGCCGCAAAAGATGCGGACAGCACTCCGTGTGCTGTCCGCATCCATTGCTCCGTTCCGTGGCCCCGCTAAAAAAATATAACATGTCCTATTCTTGTCTGCGCTTTGCGGACAAGAATAGGCATTTATATTGAAGGCTGTCCGTGCCGGTCCGCAAATTGCGGAACGAGCACGGACGCAATCCGTGTTTTGCAGATCCGCGATTGGCGGACCGCAAAACAAACTACGGTCGTGTGCATGAGGCCTTACAGACAATAAGTACTGTTCTATTTGGGGCCGGCTTTTCCATTCCGCAAAATACCGAATGCACACGGGTGTCACCCGTATTTTTTGCGGATCTGTTTTTTGCTGATAGAAAAACACATACAGTCATGTGCATGAGCCCTAATGTGTATAGACTGCAGGCAGGCTTAGGGCTTTCATTAGGCCCCAGGCTGCCATGCGAAGACATGCGAAGGAGATGTGCCCGTTCGTGGGGGTGCTGATGTGAAAAAGACGGAGTTCCCTCCCTTTAAAGCTCTTAGGTGCTGTGGTTGCTATTGACCACAGCATCTAAGGGATTAAACGGCCTGGATTGACACTTCCACTAGTTCAAGTCATTAGAGCAACAACAAAAAAAAGAGCCCATGCCAAAAATCACTCCACCATAAGCAATAGGACTTCTCTGGAGACTAATGCTGCTAATCATATTGATTTGTGTAAGTTTAATTCCACATTTATGTTCAGTAGTCTAATAACTATGGCTGTATCATGGGCTTCTTAGAGTATATGAGCCACTACCCCGATGAAGCTGCATTATTTATGTCAGTGAAGCACGTAGGGTTCAGTCCCACAGTGCTCTGAAAGAGGCTTTTTTCTTATTACTTGTATAGCTTCTAGTCTTTACAGCTTTTAATATATTAGCACTGGCACTTTGTTGATTTATGTCCATGTGATGTAACATTATTCTCAAGAGATTTTAATTTTTTTATGTGTTTATTAGCACACATGTAAATGGGACTTGAATTGCATTTATTTAGCTGATTTGTGTACCTCCATTTGGAGCTTTTATATGTATTTCTGTTTCTTACTGACTTCTTTTCTCTTCAGGCATATTTTTGTACTTGCCTCTTTCTTTGGTTTTATTGTAACCTGCTTTGTGGGGGAGGTTCTCATTTTTACATTTTGCTGGGATCTCAAGCTCCTTGTGGTGTGTATAATTATTTTTATTGTTGTCCAACAAAGCTTTATAATTTTATATTGTTGTGTGCATCGATTTTTAGCCTAGATTTTTTTTTTTTGTGCTAGTGACCAATAAATAACTTTACATACAAAATTAGATAATTATGTTAGAAGCAAATTAGGCATACACAAGCAGGCTACAGTACAATGTTCTAAACATAACAAACCTAATACAGAGGACAAACATCTAAAGTTTACTAATGAAGTGACCAAGCACTTGTCACTCTGCCCTTATGCACTACTGGATGTCCAAGGATAGATGCCATAGTCCAGAGTTAATGATGAACACCAACATAATATAAAGAGCTCATCACCTTCTTCCACACTGCTCCCAGAGCATGTCGGATGGACGTTCCACAGGGTCTGCATGAAAGAGGCATCCACCTGGATGTTGCCCATTCCATTGGATATGGATAGATGCTGCCAGACAAAAATGAGATAGTTTGAGATAATTGAAATTATTTTAAAATTTGAGAATGATTTGCAATTTTGCATGTTACTGAAAACCGTCATAGAGACCCAGTCTTAAAAGGTTTTTCTGAGATTTTCCTACTCATGTATTCTGGATAGGTCATTAATATCTGATTAGTGGGGGTCCGATACTTAGGAAGCTCACCGATCAGCTGTTTTAGAAGGCAGTGGCGCTCCTGTGAGCGCCGCGTCCTTCTCTCAGCTTTTCCTAGGCCAAGCAATGATATGTTTATGTGTCACGTGGCCTAGGAGGAGCTCTCTGTGTTCTCAAAACAGCTGATCAGCAGGGGCCCAGGGTGTTGCACTCCCACCAATCAGATACTGATGACCTATTCTAAGGATAGGTCATCAGTATAAAAAAAAAATCTCTGAAAACCCTTTTAACGTCTATGGACATCTTTGGAACAATTTTTTATTATTACATTTTGCTCATTTTGGGCTAAAATAAACACTTATTATAGCTAACTAATCTGTAAATAATAGTCTGATAAAAGGAGTTGTGGAGGAAAAACAGTTGAAAATTTTTTAGACCAAAAGGGGAAAATAAAGATTTTTGGCCCAAAAGGAGTATAAAGTAATTAAGAAACTTTCCAAAAAGTGCTTTTGAGTGGAAATCAACATTTTGGTAAAGATTAAGCTACACTAATGTTTGTTCATACTAAGTAAATAAATCTGTTTCAAAGGTATTCTCTAACCCCTTAGTGACCAAGTGATTTTTATCATTTTTTGTCGCATTTCAAGAGCTATAACTTCTTTACATGTACTGTAGCCATAAAAGGGCATGCTTTTTGCGGGACTTCAACTGAGTTTTTACTTTACAAATTTTGCGGTTTTCATTCTGCCGCATAAATAACGTAACTTGATGGGTCAGTATGATAAAAGTGATCCAAGTACATAGTTTTTTTTTTTAGTTTTTACTACTTTTGCTAAATAAAAACCTTTAAAAAAAGCTTTTATATCGCCACATACCAAGACCTATTACTTTTTTATTTTTCTTTCTAAGGAGCCATGTGGGGGCTTGATTTTTGCAGGGCAACTTGTACTGTTCATTGGTATCATTTTGGGGTATATAACACTTTTTGGTGGCAAATAAGCAAAAATCAGCAATTCTGGCATTGTATTTATTTACATTCACTGTACAGGATAAATTAGGTCGAGCTCACACCTCAGTTATTTGGCCATTTATTTCCATCAGTTATTGTGAGCCAGCCTAAACCAGTAGTGAAGCCTACACAGAGATAAGGTATAATAGAATTATCTGCACCTGTTCTGTGTTTTTGACCCGAACCTGGTTTTGGCTCACAATAACTGATTGAAATTACCAAAAGACCAAATAACTGAAGTGTGAACTCAGCCTAACATGATAATTTTGTAGTGCGGGTCGTTACAGAAGCTGTGACACTAAATATATGGAGGTGATTTTATTCTGCAATTCTTTCAATTAAAAAGCTTTTTAAATGGAAAAAAGGTGTTTGTTAACTTGGAATTTTTTCATTTCATACGATTAAAATATATATATATTTAGTAGTGCCACAAGAGGACTTTTAACTCCCACCGCTACTATAATACATTGTACTGCTTATGCACTACAATGTATTCTACTCTCGGTGCTATACTGACACCAGCAGGGAAACAATATAGTGAATTTTACACAATATTGGACACTTACTAGATATCTTTCAGAAGACACACTGACTAAAATCAGGTCATCCCCAATACGAACTTTCTCTCCTTCCGATCTTTGCTTGGATGCAGGATGTATTGTCCACCAACAAGCCTCTCCTACAAATAAAATCAAAATATCCTGTTAATATGATGTGTCAAAACAGGTCCAACTCTTGTAGATGCAACTCCCAGCATTAACTTAGTGGATATATAAATTCTATGACCATAGTATCAGGACATAGAACTATAGTATATAGTTCCTAACAAGCTGGTCAGTAGACATGGCTCTACTATCCTAAAGTATTTCTGTCACTGGATTTATAAATAATGTATGTGTATCAAGACATCAGTACATAGTCAACAATAGTTATCGGTGAGAGGGGTTCATTATATTCCAAACAATGTCCTCAGTTTATGTGTCAATCATGTTTAAAACATAACACATAAAAGATATATATGGATTAAAATTATATAGCATAAAAACATAAAAGGATAAACACATATCTGTTATTATGTCCTCGGTTCACATATAAAGTATGCTGCAATCATCAGTAAAATTACTAATACAGACTGAAAAATGACAAATGATTTAAAGGCTATGTCCACTGTTTCAAACCTAAAGGTGTCATGTCACTTCAGTAAATAGCATTCATCAGTGGCGTAGCTAGAAATCACAGGGACCCACAGCAAATTTTTGAAGGCCCCCCCCCCAGCAACGTCTTCACAACCCGCTCCTCCCGTGCAACCCCCACTTCTATG
The DNA here is from genome assembly GCF_905171765.1 of Bufo bufo. Taxonomy (NCBI): domain Eukaryota; kingdom Metazoa; phylum Chordata; class Amphibia; order Anura; family Bufonidae; genus Bufo; species Bufo bufo. Next base: position 49,258,059 of record NC_053399.1, read on the forward strand.
GCTAGTCAAGATCACTCTCTCAGACGAGGCCCAGCAACCGCTCCGTCCGTTTCCTATAGTGTTTCTCGATATAAGGTCATTGTATAATACAGTTGACAAAAATACCTTTTAGTCATCCTTCTGGGTGGGCCCCTTCTGAGTTTGGGCCCCAAAGCAGTCAGTCACTTCCCTTGCTTTCCCTATAGCTACGCCCCTGGTCGTAACCTCTGGAAACGAGCAGTTTATAATGTGATGGAATTAATTAAGCCAACAAAGGAGGCAATATGGACAATTACAATACATTAGGAAGTGCCTTGTATAAAGAGGACCTTTCACCTCTCCTGACATTCCTTTTTTAATAGCTTCATGCATTCCCCATGTAATAACAATTCTGGAGCATCTATTCTTATGGCTCTATTTTGTGCCATTCCTTTATTATTTCTACTAGAAGTTATGAATGAATTGCTAGCAGTCTGCAGTAAGGGTACAGAGAGGAGGTAACCAGTTAGGGGGGGGGCTGCACAGACTCACGCTATCCAATCAGTGCTGCCATTGCCAGTCTGTGCAGGTACACCCCCCCCAACTGGTTACCTCCCCTCTGTACTCTTACTGCAGACTGCTAGCAATTCATTCATAACTTGTAGTAGAAATAATAGAGGAATGGCACAACATAGAGCCATAAGAATAGAGGCTCCAGAATTGTTATTACATGGGGAATGCATGGAGCTATTAAAACAGGCATGTCAGGAGTGGTGAGAGGTCCTCTTTAATTTTATCTACATGATAAATGCCATTTCCTGAAGTGAGACAAACCCTCTTAAGGGGTTTTCTGAGTGTATTATACTGATGACCTATCCTTAGGATCTTATCGATGAGGGTCTGACTCCTGATACCCCGCCGATCAGCTGTTTGAAGAGGCTGGGGTGCTCCTGTGAGTGCTTTGGCATCTCCTTAGGCCAGTGACATCACGTTCATCGATCACATAGTCGATGTGCAGCTCAGCTCCACTTGAATAAATGGGGCTGAGCTGCAATACCAAACACAGCCACTAACCTATAGACAGTGCTGTGCTTGGTAAGCTGTGAGAAGGCTGCAGCACTCACTGGATTATAAAACACTCAGGAAAACCCATTTAGCAGTATAACAAGCCATAATGATATACAATTATCTTTATGAAATCATCCAAAATAGATGGATGGAGAAATATTCAAACTGCCATACAAATAACATGTGAAATATGCATAGAAAAGTGCTTACACAGTCACGCAGAGTACATATATACTGCGTGATTTATTGGTGACCTAAGCATAGCCGGCTATATTTTGTAAGTACTGTATGGCTTTGTGAATATCTCACAATGATGACACTTCCATCATATTTTTTTGTGCATTGCTCAATGCATCTAAACTTAAAAATTAAGCAATTATTCAAATATTTTTCATTAAGGGGGTTGAATGGGATGAGTACTTGTAATTATACTGCGCCGCTGCTGCAAGCGTGATTGTGCGCAGTGTAATCCTTAACCCCCACTGATCAGATATTGATGACTTATCCGGAAGATAGATCACCAATAGGTACCCATTGCAGAACACCACTTAAATCATCCTGCCCTTTAGGGTCTACAGCTCGTATGCAGTCTCCATGGTAACAGACTACAAACAAACCCAGTGTGGTCTGATACTGCAGTCATACAGCCTTTCATTTATCCCTTACTCCCAAGTAACCTACCAAAGGTATGCAAAAATAGAAAGAAGTATGACTGCTGGATCAGAGTAGAGGTCCATTGGAGCAATACAAATAATAAAGTGGTTGTGTAGACCTGGGTTTCAACTAAACCAGGCTGCATGGTGACAACAAAGAACTGCGTAGCATCAAAATGGCTAATTCTAAAAATAAGTTACTGGATGCACTTGTTTTGTTCTGCTGATCACAAGCAAGTCCATCATCAACACTCACATCTCAATCCTTGCTAAAGCTGGCATATTACCTGTTGCCGTATCTCGCAGCCCAACATCAAAAGCAAGTTTATCTGTAAGGGATCTGGACGTAGTAAGACACGTCAAGTACTGTAAAATGAGTTAAGATCAAATAAAATAGGTTGCCATTGATATGGAATATATACTAAATCATTGTAATAACCAAGTTTAAGAGCCTCTGTCAGCATGATCAATCCTAATACACCAGGCACATTGCCTGGTAGAGTTGATCCTGCTGAGCACAATAATATATTTATTTCGCTTATATGTTAAACAGCTGCTGATAGATGTGTACTTCAATTTCTATGCAAAATATGCAGTTGGAGCACAGAGGGGCAGGCATAGCAGTAGTAGTGCTCCAAGGGCGACGACTGCCCCTCGGTGCTCAATGCACTCTCCCCCCCCCTTTGATTGACTAGGCTAGATGAGAAAGCCTTGTGTTCTCATGCCGCTGTGCTACACGTAGGATTCCTTGTAAATATAACTGTAAATCATCTGTGGCAGTGTGTGCAAGCAAATCATGCATTCCACTCGTTCATGCTCTATTGCTTATATTTGATTGCCAGTCCTGATTGGTGGCAGTGGAGCCTCTGCAGAAGGAATTGAGTGCTGCGCAGGGGCCAGAGACCAGTTACCCTGCAATCCTTCCTGCAGCTCTGCTACTCCGCTGTGTGTGAAGCCTCTGGCACCTCCACTTCTGGGTGGACTGACACACCGGCTTTACACACAGTGGAAGAGCGCAGCAGCAGAGGGGATCACACAATAAGTACTCTCTTGTCTATGCACATCACTCAGTTCCTTCTGCAGAGGCTCCACTGCCACCAATTAGCACTGGCAATCAAATATAAGCAATAGGGCATCAGCAAAATCATGCAGTCCTAGTGGAATGTATGATTTGCTTGCACACACTGCCACCGATTTACAAGGAATCATATTGGTGGCACAGCGGCATGAGAAGACTTGGCTATCTCAACTAGCCTTGTCAATCAAAGGGGGGGGGGTATTGAGCACTAAGGAGCATAGCAGTAGCGGTGCTCCAAGTGCTATGCCCTCCATACAGGCCATTGCTTTATATATTTTGAAAGAACAGGTGTAGCATTGCTGGATTTTATAATTATATATTTAGGACTACATTGTTTGTACATTGAAATCTTTCTTTGAATTACCCTTAGGTAGTAGGTTACCTGAATTTTACAATTTTTCAATTGTGTTTTAGGACATATGGACATCAAAAGAGATACACAGAATGTAATGAAGATCAATGTATTACCAACCAAGGGCACCATATGAACCCACCACTGACCACAATAAACCACAATCACTTGACACTTACCATACCACTGAATGAATGTCGCAGTAAGATTGCATGGCCATACAGTAACGTTCTATGCCCACCGCCTTGCGATGCCTGTAGTGCAATTGAGAAAAATAATTAACCAACTGATACATGATTAATAAATTTAAGGGGAGGGAGACATGTCCATGGATGACCTTGAAATGTTATGGATGATATCAAAGAGAGAAAGAGATGGTTCATATGTCTAATAATTGCAAAACCTCCATATTATTATATATGGAAACATCTAGGTTTAGATTTCTGTTTGTCTCTGAATATTTGACATTATACATATGAGTCGAAATACATCATTACATAATAAGTGCAACATGAAAAATGACTGGGCTTGTTTTTTACGGGTCTCACATCTAGTAGGACATGCTGCACACTGGAGACAAGCAGGCCACTCATCAAGTACGGCAAGCAAGCATAACAAATGACACATAGCACAACAGAACGATGTTAGTAGTGACGGTCTCTGTCCAGTCTTATAACAATCCAGGTCATTCTCCATTTCTAGTGATGACTTTAATTGTGTTCATGATCTGATCAGCTGGATACGTAGCCAGAAAGGATGCATTGGGGGTCAGTTCTGTTCCAGTTGGTCTTACCTTCCTTGTAAACTTCTTGGGAGCATTTAAAGAAAAAAATAAAAATTAATAAAGCAGCAAAAGAAGTGTCCGTTACTGGTATGTGTTACTCTCCTCTGTAGCATCAAAACATCATCGGCCTTTTAGTCTCCCATCCCTCCCGGTAGCGCTGCTACATCATATACCTCCATCCACAGAAAAAGGGGTTAAAGACGTCTGTCTTTTATGGTTAGGGGTAGGCTCCCCGCTCTTTATAAAGCACTGGCAATGCAAGGAGGCCCCTATATTGCTGATTTTCTTTCATGATTACACATGACTACACAATAGCTAAATCTTGAGGGGACGTGTCTTTATCTGCAAATTCATAAATACATTAACCAGGTCCTCTGCATATTTTTCTCAGAATTTAGAGCTCCTATCGGGAAAAATAGAGAGTCCGGGCTAAAATCACAACAATTTTCTATGAGTTACAGATCATGTCAAGACCTGAAATTAGAGTCCATCATTAGACACTGATATTTTCCATTGTCCTGCTATTCATTTAGTATGGGAATTTCTTAAACCATTTCTGCTTAGTACTTTTAGTATGTCTATCCATCTGTCTCTGTGTTGGCCATTGTTTAATATGCTAGATCAGGCATGCTCAACCTGTGGCCCTCCAGCTGTTGCAAAACTACAACTCCCAGCATGCCTGAACAGCCTACAGCAGGGCATGGTGGGAGTTATAGTTTTACAACAGCTGGAGGGCCACAGGTTGAGCATCCCTGTGTTAGATGATCAACCCTCATTTTAACGCATTTGAACTGAGAATGTTATTTGGGTGGACGCACCCCACTCCCCTGACTTAGGCCTCATGCACACGACCGTTGTGTGCATCCGTGGCCGTTGTGCCGTTTTCCGTTTTTTTTCGCGGACCCATTGACTTTCAATGGGTCCTTGGAAAAATCGGAAAATGCACCGTTTTGCAGCCGAGACTGTGATCCGTGTATCCTGTCCGTCAAAAAAATATGACCTGTCCTATTTTTTTGACAGACAACGGTTCACGGACCCATTCAAGTCAATGGGTCCGTGAAAGAACACGGATGCACACAAGATTGGCATCCGTGTCCGTGATCCGTGGCCGTAGGTTACTTTTATACAGATGGATCCGAAGATCCGTCTGCATAAAAGCTTTTTCAGAGCTGAGTTTTCACTTCGTGAAAACTCAGAACCGACAGTATATTCTAACACAGAGGCGTTCCCATGGTGATGGGGACGCTTCAGGTTAGAATATACTAAAAGAACTGTGTACATGACTGCCCCCTGTAGTTAACACATTGGTGGCCAGTCTGGCCGCCCCCCCCTCCCTCCCCTGTAGTTAACTCATTGGTGGCCAGTGCGGCCGCCCCCCCTCCCCTGTAGTTAACTCATTGGTGGCCAGTGGGCCCCCCCTCCCCTGTAGTTAACTCATTGGTGGCCAGTGGGCCCTCCCCCTCCCTCCCCCTCCCTCCCCCTCTTAATTAAAATCTCCCCCCTATCATTGGTGGCAGCAGAGAGTACCGATCAGAGTCCCAGTTTAATCGCTGGGGCTCCGATCGGTAACCATGGCAACCAGGACGCTACTGCAGTCCCGGTTGCCATGGTTACTTAGCAATTTGTAGAAGCATTATACTTACCTGCGAGCTCCGATGTCTGCGTCCGGCCGGGAGCTCCTCCTACTGGTAAGTGACAGGTCATTAAGCAATGCGCCGCACAGACCTGTCACTTACCAGTAGGAGGAGCTCCCGGCCGGACGCAGACATCGGAGCTCGCAGGTAAGTATAATGCTTCTACAAATTGCTAAGTAACCATGGCAACCGGGACTGCAGTAGTGTCCTGGTTGCCATGGTTACCGATCGGAGCCCCAGCGATTAAACTGGGACTCCGATCGGTACTCTCCGCTGCCACCAATGATAGGGGGGGAGATTTTAATTAGGAGGGGGAGGGAGGGGAGAGGGCCCACTGGCCACTAACGAGTTAACTACAGGGGAGGGAGGGGGGGCCCACTGTCCACCAACAAGTTAACTACAGGGGAGGGAGGGGGGCCCACTGGCCACCAATGAGTTAACTACAGGGGAGGGGGGGGCCCACTGGCCACCAATGAGTTAACTACAGGGAGGGGGGGGCCGGTCGCACTGGCCACCAATGTGTTAACTACAGGGGGGGGGCTGCCCCCTGCTGCCTGGCAGCACCTACCAGGCAGCAGGGGGCAGTCATGTACACAGTTCTTTTAGTGTATTCTAACCTGAAGCGTCCCCATCACCATGGGAACGCCTCTGTGTTAGAATATACTGTCGGATTTGAGTTTCAGATCCAACTCATATCCGACAGTATATTCTAACATAGAGGCGTTCCCATGGTGATGGGGACGCTTCAAGTTAAAATATACCATCGGATTGGAGAAAACTCTGATCCGATGGTATATTAACTCCTGACTTTACATTGAAAGTCAATGGGGACGGATCCGTTTGAAATTGCACCATATTGTGTCAACGTCAAACGGATCCGTCCCCATTGACTTGCATTGTAATTCAGGACGGATCCGTTTGGCTCCGCACGGCCAGGCAGACACCAAAACGACTTTTTTTTCATGTCCGTGGATCCTCCAAAAATCAAGGAAGACCCACGGACGAAAAAACGGTCACGGATCACGGAAAAACGGAACCAGTTTTTGCGGACCGCAAAAAAATACGGTCGTGTGCATGAGGCCTTAAGGTAGAATTCCTATTCCGTATGGATTGGACTGAATACTCTTAAATACTGAATGATTAAATAAAAGTTTTTTTCTTAAATGGGGAAAATTTATTGCAGCACGTCCCACATAGACCCAAACTATTAATTAAACAATGTTTTCTATTCACCCTATGGTACATATTCTATAACAATTGTGTGGACATTCGAGAACTTTCCCTTTGCAGCTTTTGATTCAAGTTTCCCTGATGTGCACGGGTGAAAAGTTAGGTCTAAAGGGTGGGTAAGAGGGTTTCATGGCTCATGCTTTGGAAAAATGGGTCCTTTTACTATGTAATGCTAATTGTGTATGTATTTACATCTGTGGCCTAAGAAAAATATTTAAAAAAAACTCTATAAAAATATTTAAAGACTGATAAGGGGTTTTAGAGCCATGTGATTACACCTTGTTTTAAAATGTTATTTTATGGAGTCTGTTTTTTTATATTCTGTCATGGAATAAAGATTTTGCTTACTACTGGAGGGACAAAAAACAAAAAAAAAAAAAAAAACATCAATCCTCCGGCACCTGAACATGTTCTTGTATGACTGATAAAACTACCAGTAACACATTACCTAAAAGTAGCATCCGTTCCACAGTAAAATGTAACTATACAAGCAGAAGGTCAGCACACCGGATGCCCTCCTCTTACCAGTCCTTTCTTCATTTATATAAAATTGCCTGTAGATTTTCAGACCACCCAATGCACAGTGTGTTTGGGTAATATGAGACACCCTCCCCTGATCCAGGAGGCACCAGTGCTAATGACAACAGCACCATGTCTGCAGGACCCCTGGTGAGAGGATGTGACCATTACTGTCTTCTGGAGACACAGAGCAGGGTAGTGGTATTCAGCTAGGACACAGGCGGGAAATCATTTTTGACCAGATTTCCCTGTTACATAGCAGTTTTATAAAATATGGTTTAGGCTTAAAGGTATAAGCAAACAAGGATTCACAATGCATACAAGCCAACATTTTCTTAATGTGACATCTGCGACAACGAGCGAATAATTAAGACATGTCCACAACAGTAATCAACAAAGTATAACAAACCAAAGATGGAAAGCAGGATGTATGTACAGCAATACATGTCAATGCCATGTTCAAGACAACCATTTAATTGCAACATATACAGTGCCATCTGCAGTCATGTCTGTGCTTTCCGTACACTAGATTATAATGAATACATACTGAGAGGTATAACAGCTGAAAAACATAATGTATCCCTTCTTCAGGATAGGTCATCAATGTCAGATGGGTGGGTGTCCAGCTCCGGGCACCCCACCTATCAGCTGTCTGAAGTAGCTGAGGGGCTCCTGTGAGCACAGTGGCCTCTTTCTCGGCCAATGACATCAAGTTCATTGATCACACGGCCTATGTGCTGAACCACTCCCATGCAAGTGAATAGGCTTGGGCTGCAGTACCAAGAACAGCCACTAGACAATATAGCAGCAGTGCTTGGAATGTTGTGAGGAGACCACAGTACTCACTAGATCTCCACAGCTAAGCCCGGGTGCACATCACCGTCCAAAGAAGAGCAGAAAACTATTTCCATCCAAGAGCCATTATTTTAAATGGGAAAAAAAAAAAAATACTTAGTGACTTTTTTTTACTATCTAAAATAACAGATCCCAGGCAGAAATGGCAGAAAACTGGGCGTATCAGATGAACAGTGATATAAACTCGGCCTATTAGACGATGGTGCCAGGAGTTGGACCCCCGCAGATCAGATTTTGATGACTTTAAGGCTAAGCCATCATCATTGTACTCCCGGAAAACCCCTTTAACTACTCACATTACTTTCAGTATACACCATGTCATTTCTGGCTGTAACAAACTGCGCTGATTATTTCACATATTTCACATATTTTCATAGCAGTTAGAGCTTATAATATGCGAACGGCATGTTGTGCAAAATTCATTGACATTTTGTCTCTCTCTGCTGCACTCACCACCAAAAAAGTGAATGGAACTTGATGGAAGAGGTCAGGGACTCCGCTGCCCACACATTTACAATAATTTAGGCAAAAAAAAAATTACTCCTGGTGTGGGGTTTTGTTTGTGGTGTAGAGATCACAGATAGAACAAAATTAAGGAGGCATGTGTCTCTTAACAAATTAGCCGCATCTTACTCCAGCAAGACTGGTGTGCGAAACAACAATTTTTAGTAAATGGGCCCCATAGAGTTATGATGATGTCAGAAAAAGCTTTTTCGGGCACTTTTTATTGCAGAAGTGGATCCAGCATGAAGGAGAAGTCCTTTATATTTCTCATTGCCTTCCAACACATTTTAGGCTTTGGTTCAAAGACTACCACAAAAAAGCTTAAAGAGGTTCTCCAGCTTTTTTTTTTATTAAGAACTCTGTTCTGGGTCCCTTGCTCCTTTCACTGGTCCTCAACCCCCATCTGTTAACTTCCATACCAACAGGACATCAATATCTGACACTCTGCACCCCCGCTGGAGTATCTCTGATGCTGGAAGTAGGTGGCAGAACTACACAGCTCCATCCATTGTATAGTTGGGGGGGGATGGTTACTGTAGCACTGCTCCCATTGAAGTGAATGGGAGCAGTGCAGCAGTATATAGCTCTATCCACTACACAATGGAAGAAGTTGTGTCTCTCCGAGTTAGGCCTCATGTACACGACCGTTGTGCGTTTTGCGGTCCGCAAATCGCTGATCTTCAAAATACGGATGGCGTCCGTGTGTGTTCCACAATTTGCGGAACGGCACGGACAGCCGTTAATACAACTGCCTATTCTTGTCTGCAAAGCGCGGACAAGAATAGGACAGGTTATATTTTTTTTGCGGACCACAGGATGGAGCAACGGATGCGGACAGCACACGGAGTGTTGTCCGCATCTTTTGTGGCCCCATTGAAGTGAATCAAAGGGACCAAAACAACGGCCGTGTGCATGATGCCTTACTTTGGAATAGCTGATCCTGAGGACAGGTCATCAATATAATAATCCTGGAGAACCCTGGTAAGTGATAAAATGCTGCTACTGCCATCACTAGGGGGATGCATTTTACATGTGCAGGTAATATACAGTATTTTGATGACCTATCCTCAGGATCGGCACCTATCAGCTGTTTTAAGAGGAGGCAGCTCTCCATGTGAGCGCTACTTCTTTTTCATTACACTGCCCGTTGTCTTTTAGTTTCGGCAGTGCAGGGTCATTACAAGTGCTTGTTCCACTGAACTGAATGGAGCGAGTTCTTTTAATTACCCTGTGCCGCTGCTGCAAGGGAGACGATGCGCAGTATAATGAAGAGGAAGCAGTGCTTGCATGGAACGTCGCCTCCACTTCAAACAGCAGATTTTCAGGGGTGCCAGACCCCTGCAGATCAGATATCAATGGCCGATCCTGAGGATAGGTCATCAATATATATTGCCTGCACAACCCCTTTAAAGACCATGGACACCTTTGCACTACAATTTGTCTATTGTGCATTTGCTTCCTAAATGTAAAATTAAACAACTTTGTAAATAAAACCAAGAGCACAGTTTCATGCTGTTTGAACAGAAATGTGTGACTTTTGTATGCCAGAAATCTGGCGTACAGCTTTAGTGATTGTGTCCCTAAGTTCTTAAAATATCAAGCAAAAAACAAAAACAAAAACAAAAAACAGTCACTGGTTAAGATGGAAAAATAACACATTGGCTAGATATCTTAAATCTTTTTATTGGAAAAATACAGATCTCATAACACTGTAGTGGGGGGGGGGGGGGGGGGGGGGGATTGCCGTTTACTGTTCTGGCAAAACCAGGAAATGTATGTCAAACTATATATGTATATAGCGGTTCTGTAGCCTTAGTCTCTAGGCAGGGGCGGACTGGGAACTAAATGTAACCCTGGAAAAAAAAAAGGTAAAAGTGGTCCCATGTAGCAGGCAGGCCCAAATTGACAGAAGGCAGGGCAACATAATTAGGTAGAGAAAGTAGAAGTAGGTAAGAGCAATATACCACCCTACAATGGAGCACAATATACTGTCACCTGCACCTGTCCTTTGAACGTCAATACAGTAGAATTCTGGATGGCACCTGCAGCTACTGGTCAGGTGCTAAAGAGAGAATTGAATCATCATTTACCCGTGAGGAAAGCTTGGGTGGCCCTCCTAGGTGTCGGCCTACTGGGAAATTTCCATGTAGGGTTTATGGCCAATCTGCCCCAGTCTCTAGGTTTTCATCTCATTCTACAAGCCGGTATGAATACATCAGCATGCTCCCTGGGCTCCCTCCCCTCCTCATGGCTCTGTTAGGCTGTGTTCACAAGGGTAAAATCCATGTGAGCAAAACCAGTGTCAGATCAGTAGGCTGATTTGTCTTTAAGAACAGCACATTCTAGCAAAATAGTATTTTAGCGCATTCCTATTGCATTTAATGGAAACGCAGCTAAAATACACTTGAAAGAAGAAACATGCTACTTCTGAAGTGTATACAGTATGAAAACAGTGTTGTAAAAAACATATTTGCTCCCACTGAAGTCCATTGGAAACTCTTGCGGATTGTGTGTAACCTTATCAGTCCCGGTGATTTTCGGGTTTTCTTTTTTCACTCCTGGCTTTCCAGTAACCAAGACTTTTTTTTTTTTCCCCCCATTCCGATAGCTGTATGAGGTCTTGTTTTTTGCAATTTTTTTTTTTACGGGGCCATCTGTACTTTTTAAAGGACACCATTTTGGAGTGTTTGAATTTTTGATAACTTTTTTTGAGGGGTGAAGAGATAAAAAACAGCAAATTGTCCACTTTGATATTTTTTTTTCCATTACAGCATTCACTGTATGAGATAAATACATTTACAGTTGAGTTCAAAATAATAGCAGTGTGTTTAAAAAAGTGCATAAAGCTCAAAATCCTTCTAATAGCTTATATTTCCATACACACAAATGCATTGGGAACACCACACATTCTATTCCAAATCAAAACATGAAGAAAAATTTATCAAATTTGTGTTGTTCCTCTAAAAACAAAATTAAGAGAAGTGAATATTAGACTGTTCAAAAAAATAGCAGTGTTTGTATTCTTCACAAACATTCACTATATAAACTGAAAAATGTTTGAAGATTTTGCTTTCCTTTCAATCACTTCACTAATATTTAGTTGTATAACCTCTGTTTCTGAGAACTGCTGCACATCTGTGTTACATGGAGTCAACCACCTTCTGGCCCCTGTGAACAGGTATTCCAGCCAAGGATGATTGGACTACATTCCACAGTTCTTCTCTATTTCTTGGTTTTGCCTCAGAAACTTCATTTTTGATGTCACCCCACAAGTTTTCTATTGGATTAAGATCCGGGGATTGGGCTGGCCACTCCATAACGTCAATCTTGTTGGTCTGGAACCAAGATGTTGCACGTTTACTGGTGTGTTTGGGGTCGTTGTCTTGTTGGAACACCCATTTCAGAGGCATTTCCTCTTCAGCATAGGGCAGCATGACCTCTTCAAGTATTCTGATGTATTCAAACTGATCCATGATCCCTGGTATGTGATAAATAGGCCCAACTCCGTAGTATGAGAAACATCCCCATATCATGATGCTTGGCCAACATGCTTCACTGTCTTCACAGTGTACTGTGGCTTGAATTCAGTGTTTGGGGGTCGTCTGACAAACTGTCTCCGACCACTAGACCCAAAAAGAACATCTTACTTTCATCGGTCCACAAAATGTCTCTTTAGGCCGTCAATGTGCTCTTTGGCAAATTGTAACCTCTTCAGCACATGTCTTTTTTCAACAGTGAGACTTTGCGGGGGCTTCTTGCAGATAGCTAGATGGAAGGCCACAGAGGAGAGTGTTGCAGTAGTCTAGGTGGGAGATGATGAGGGCATGTACAAGCATGATAGGAGAAGAGGAGAAGGATGATATAGCAGATAGACATTGTGGGATTCTGGATAATAAGGTGGTGAGGTCTGGACCAGAGAGGTAGATTTGTGTGTCGTCAGCATGTTAGTATCCATGTGAATAACTTTTGGTATGTTTTCTCAAATGACCCCAAATCTTCAGAATATGTTGGCATAGAGAGAATCTAGTAGGATGGGAACTTTGGGGGAATTTGGTTAACATCTGAGTTGTTTTTTGTACGTTAAGCCACATTAAGCTCCCCAAAAAACAAGCTTAATGTCACTCATTTGCCTTGTGGGTAGCCAAAATCCATGAAACTTCCAGGATGGGTTTAGGAAGCTAAGATCTTAGGTTGTGCAAAGTTTCAAGGCAATTGATCGAGGTTTAGGCACATTATGGTACATTAAGCTACAGTAAGCCATTTTCACATAAAAAAAATTAGGATTTCCCCATGTATGGCTTAAAAATGCACATGTGACAAAATATCATTGGACAGGTTGCAAAAAGGGGTACTGCCACTTTTTCTATGCCAAAAACTGGTGTCGAGGTGTAAGTAAATGACCCTTAATGCTTCTGTAAGGCTCTCCTCATTATGGCCTCGAAGAAATCATTCTTGTATGAACTGCAAGAACCACAGGTAGTGGACAGTAACATCTGATTTGGTAATAGACTAGAAGCTAAAAAAAAGCAAAGAACAAAAGAGGAAGAGGTGATAAATAAAACATATAACATGCAGAAGTACAAAGTGTGGGGAAAAGGCAATTATTTTTATCCCTGTTGTGCTGTGTTTGCCACCTGCAAAGCCTGGTGGGAAAAGTCAAAAGCCCCAGCTTAAAGGGGTCGTCTCACTTCAGCAAACTGCATTTATCATGTAGATAAAGTTACTACAAGGCACTTACTAATGTATAGTGATTGTCCATATTGCCTCCTTTGCTGGATTGATTCATTTTTCCATAACATTATACACTGCTTGTGCCCAAAGGTTATGACCACCTTGTAATCCAGCAGCGGTGGCCGGGCTTGCACGCTATAGAAAAAAGCGCTGGCCTCTCCGGTGGCTCGGACCGTAAACAGACACGAATGCACAGCAGTTCCTTCCCAGCCATATCAGCGCTGTAGCGGTGGACATAATAACCCCTGAAAACAATCAGTGTATAATGTGATGGAAAAATTAATCGACACCCGGGACTCCCGCCGATCAGCTGTTTGAGAAGGCACCGGCGCTCGCAGGAGCACTACAGCCTTTTCGCAGCTTTCCATAGCTCATGTGACGTCACGTTTATCAGTCACATGGCCTAGGCGCAGCTCAGCCCAATTGAGGTGAATGGTACTGAGCTGCAATACCAAGTGCCGCCGTTATCAAATGGACGGCACTGTGCTTGGAGAGCAGGGAGAAAGCTATGGTGCTACTGCAAGCTCAGGTACCTTCTCAAAAAGATGATCGGTGGGGGTCTCAGGTGTCAGACCCCCACCAATCAGATACTGATGAGCTATCCAAAAGATAGGTCATCAGTATAAAGATCTTGGAAAACCCTTTTAACATTTTCTGAAGTGTGACAACCCCTTTAAACATTTAGCACAATAAAAATATGCTATTGGAAAACAACCACATTTCAGGTTGCAATTGTTATGTGCTTGTTTCTGAAAAATAAAGGTGGACCTCTTACGCTGACTGGTCACTGGTTTACACAGGGTGTTTGTAATAGTACACAAGGCCGGAAAAAGACATTTGTCCATCCAGTCCGGCCTGTTATCCTGCAAGTTGATGAGGATTGAGGATTTGTGATAAGCAATATGAAGAGCCCTGCAAATTAGAATAATAAAGGCCGGGTTTATTCAACTATATATCAGAAGAGACAGTTTATTGACCTTTTGGGTGCGTTCCCAGTCAGAATGGGGCAAAATGTAAAATAGTCCACATCTTGAGATCCAAAATGGCAGCTACATTGAAAATATTACCAAAACTTCTCTCTTTCCAAATGCGTTTTTCTAGTATATGCTTTTTAGATTTGGGGTAAACTGATCAATTATCATATGCTATCCGGTAATTTTGACTGAATAAAAAATGCCAGTAATAAAATTTTTCAAAATAAAAAAATAAAAGAAAAAATACACAATTAAAGGGAATGTGTATTGATTGATCACAGGAGGAAGGGAGTTAATGGAATGCAATCCTGCCAACAGGATAGAGATCTCCGCTGTGCTCACTCAGCAGGATTGTCTCATCTTTGCAGCCAACACACTAAAACGAGGGAATGTCCACGCTGCACACTGCCCCAAGGGCCCTTTCTTGCCACTAGGTCTGCAACACACCAATTAAATGCACAGATTAAAAAGTCTGCATCACCACTTTCATTCTGACAGCTCAGCTCTAGTCAGTGCCATGGGAAGTGTTTCAAAGATGCACAAAAAAGCTAACCAAATGTAACAGCTACGGTGCGTGTTATGTGGAAGTCATGGTTCTTTATTGAAGGCTAAAGACCTTAAACTGGTTGGGGGGACATTTACTAAGACGGCTTTTTATGCCGGTCTTCGTTGTCCTCCCTGTGCTGCTGTAGTATACAGCTAATGTATGACGAGGTGTGTGCCTTCCTATAAATTAGGTGCATACAGTATATGGCAGTCCCTGCGCATGGATGAAAAACTATGCCAGCGAAAAAGTTGTAAAAAGGAGGGGGTCAAATTTCCGACCCTGGAGCCCCCACTCCACCCCCCATCTGTCATAGTTGGTGTAGAAACGCCCATGTGACAAAATATTGTCACACAGCGTTAAAATAGTAGCAAAAAAGCCTTTTGCGACTATTTTTATGCCAGACGAGCTTTAATAAAGGACTTCCACTGGGGCACATTTACTATTTGGCATGACAGGGACATTTCGGGGGGCCGTGTTGCGGCCAGGACTCCAACATTTATGCCTGGGGCTGGTGTAGCTTTTACGCTAGACGCAAGGACTGCTACAGATGCACCTAGTCGTAAATAAGGGTCATGCCTCGTCGTGAATTAGACTAATCTTATGGCAGCACAAGGAGGAAACCAAGACAGGTGTAAAAACTTGGTCTTAGTAAATGTGCCCCTAGGGGCTCGGTACTCTGTAGGGTCAATAAAGAGGAACTCTGATAGGGTCACCCATGCCACTATCAAAAAGGGGGTTATTTCTCACAACTAAGACTGTAGGAGGGACAGTTACTCTCTCTCTCTGTCACATGTTAGAGGAGGTGCAGGGTCTGTCTCACATCTGCAGTCACATATTATCAGGGGGCAGGTCTCCCATCTGCAGTCACATTATCAGGGTGCAGGTCTCAGCTGCAGTCACATATTATCAGGGGCAGGTCTCACAGCTGCAGTCACATATTATCAGGGGCAGGTCTCACATCTGCAGTCACATATTATCAGGGGCAGGTCTCACATCTGCAGTCACATATTATCAGGGGCAGGTCTCACAGCTGCAGTCACATATTATCAGGGGCAGGTCTCACAGCTGCAGTCACATATTATCAGGGGCAGGTCTCACATCTGCAGTCACATATTATCAGGGGCAGGTCTCACATCTGCAGTCACATATTATCAGGGGCAGGTCTCACAGCTGCAGTCACATATTATCAGGGGCAGGTCTCACAGCTGCAGTCACATATTATAAGGGGGCAGGTCTCACAGCTGCAGTCACATATTATCAGGGGCAGGTCTCACAGCTGCAGTCACATATTATCAGGGGCAGGTCTCACAGCTGCAGTCACATATTATCAGGGGCAGGTCTCACAGCTGCAGTCACATATTATCAGGGGCAGATCTCCCATCTGCAGTCACATATTATCAGGGGCAGGTCTCCCATCTGCAGTCACATTATCAGGGGGCAGGTCTCACATCTGCAGTCACATATTATCAGGGGCAGGTCTCACAGCTGCAGTCACATATTATCAGGGGCAGGTCTCACAGCTGCAGTCACATATTATCAGGGTCTGTCTCACATCTGCAGTCACATATTATCAGGGGCAGGTCTCACATCTGCAGTCACATATTATCAGGGGCAGGTCTCACAGCTGCAGTCACATATTATCAGGGGCAGGTCTCACATCTGCAGTCACATTATCAGGGGGCAGGTCTCACATCTGCAGTCACATTATCAGGGGCAGGTCTCACAGCTGCAGTCACATATTATCAGGGGCAGGTCTCACAGCTGCAGTCACATATTATCAGGGGCAGGTCTCACAGCTGCAGTCACATATTATCAGGGGCAGGTCTCACAGCTGCAGTCACATATTATCAGGGTCTGTCTCACATCTGCAGTCACATATTATCAGGGGCAGGTCTCACATCTGCAGTCACATATTATCAGGGGGCAGGTCTCACATCTGCAGTCACATATTATCAGGGGCAGGTCTCCCATCTGCAGTCACATTATCAGGGGGCAGGTCTCCCATCTGCAGTCACATTATCAGGGGGCAGGTCTCACATTTGCAGTCACATATTATCAGGGGCAGGTCTCACATTTGCAGTCACATATTATCAGGGGCAGGTCTCACATCTGCAGTCACATTATCAGGGGCAGGTCTCCCATCTGCAGTCACATATTATCAGGGTCTGTCTCACAGCTGCAGTCACATATTATCAGGGGCAGGTCTCCCATCTGCAGTCACATATTATCAGGGGCAGGTCTCACAGCTGCAGTCACATATTATCAGGGGCAGGTCTCACAGCTGCAGTCACATATTATCAGGGGCAGGTCTCACATCTGCAGTCACATATTATCAGGGTGCACGTCTCAGCTGCAGTCACATATTATCAGGGGCAGGTCTCACAGCTGCAGTCACATTATCAGTGTCTCACAGCTGCTGTCACATATTATCGGGGGGTCACAGCTGCAGTCACATTATCGGGGGTGTCAGCTGCAGTCACATATTATTGGGGGGGTGTCACAGCTGCAGTCACATATTATCGGGGGGGGTCACAGCTGCAGTCACATATTATCGGGGGGTCACAGCTGCAGTCACATATTATCGGGGGGGGTCACAGCTGCAGTCACACATTATCGGGGGGTCACAGCTGCAGTCACATTATCGGGGGGTCACAGCTGCAGTCACATTATCGGGGGGTCACAGCTGCAGTCACATATTATCGGGGGTCACAGCTGCAGTCACATATTATCGGGGGGTCACAGCTGCAGTCACATATTATCGGGGGGTCACAGCTGCAGTCACATATTATCGGGGGGTCACAGCTGCAGTCACATATTATCGGGGGGTCACAGCTGCAGTCACACATTATCGGGGGGTCACAGCTGCAGTCACACATTATCGGGGGGTCACAGCTGCAGTCACATATTATCGGGGGGTCACAGCTGCAGTCACATATTATCGGGGGGGGGGGGGGGGGGTCACATTATCAGGGGGTCACAGCTGCAGTCACATATTATCGGGGGGTCACAGCTGCAGTCACATATTATCGGGGGGGGGGGGGGGGTCACATTATCAGGGGGTCACAGCTGCAGTCACATTATGGAGGTGCAGGTCTCAGCTATATGACCAGTGATGGCCTCCACCGTGCAGGTGATGGTTTAGCACAGGAGCTGGTGGGTGTAATGTCCGCAGACAGCAGTGACCACCCCTGGTATATGACAAGAGGTAAGTTGTACAGGACCTACCTGAGAAATGAATACGGACTGTGGTAATAATACATGTTAGATGTCTCTCAGTCACAGTTACACAGGAAAGTCTCTCAGCAATGTCCAGCAGCGCTGTCTGACCAGAAATACAGATCTCCCAGGACATTAGGAAGGAACTGACAGTAAATACTCCTCCACTTCCTCACCGACGTCTGCAGTAACTTCTGATATTTGACTTGTGCTAATTCTGTGGTAAAATTCCTCAGAAACTGCTGCTCTACCTGAGGACACACCTGTAGGGGCGGCACCTGAGAGATCCTGGGCGGAGCTTCACCTGAGGGGAAGCCCCGCCCCCAATCAGGGCGCCACCTGCAGCAGTATCATGTGCACAGTTCAGTCTCTGTTTTCAGATGGCATTTAGGGGGCAGTCGCCTGTACCCCTCGGCTGCCGCCAGGTGCCGGCCTCCTGAAGTGAAAATAAATAAATTATAGGATGGGTATTTTGGGGGCGATTCAGTTTTATACATTCATTTATGTCAATTTGTCGTATTTGCAAATATTAACCTTTTCAAGACCAGGGTCGTACATAGAAATCATAGCAAGAACCTAAATTGGGCCCCCATGCCCCATCCATAGCCCCTCCTCTTGCTCCATGAACTATGCTTGCTGCTCCGTGTTATATAGCGTGCCATCAGGGCCGGAGTGGGATTATAAAACAGCACCAGCACACAGGCTCGGACTGGTCCACAGGGGTACAGGGGCATCCCCTGGTGGGCCCCTGAGCAAGGTGGGCCCCTAGTCTCCCACCCCCTGTACAAGTGGCACATAACACATTTGACTTACTGCACTACATACATATATTCAATGTACAGCACCTCAACCAGCCTATGTTCATATAAAAAAACGTGATAGATTATTATAGAAACTCCCCAGTTTATTATTATAGACCCGATCAGGGCTGAGAGGACGTCTAGGTGTAGAGGAGGCTACCAGTGTCCTCCTCTCCCCTGCAGGGACCCCCATATTCAATCATCTGGTAGCATCTTGCTGCTGTGTGAGCAGGTAATATTTGAATGTATCCGTACGGTGGGGCCCCGAAATAGATTTTACTGGTGGGCCCTAGGCACCCCAGTCTGTCACTGCCTGCAGATATGATATTGCATAGAAATAATAGTGCGCAGTGCACACTGTGGAGGTGAATTTTGCTTTACTTGGTCATGCCCCTATGTAAACCATCAATACAAGACAGGCAATAAAAGTGTAAAACAAAAAAGTCTAATTACGTGGTCAGGGACATACGTTACCCTCCTCAACAGCAACAAATACCATGATAAAGCTCAAAATGCCTCCCAGCAGCATCAGAAGTGGTAGCTGCAAATACAGTGGAGGAGTTTAAGCATGCATGGGATAGGCATAAGGCCATCCTTCATATAAGATAGGGCCGGGGGCTATCCATAGTATTCAGTATATTGGGCAGACTAGATGGGCCGAATGGTTCTTATCTGCCGACACATTCTATGTTTCTATCTGATACCGGCGTGCATTGCCAAATTATGTATCTCCTTAACTTCACCATAAAAATAAAAAAAATTCACAATGCAGCACACAATATTTCACCAACAGCACCAAATAAATACCACGATGAAGTACAAAATATCCAGCATTATTGCCTCCAGACAACCCCTCCCCCACTGGCAGCAGCATGGTCCCCATTTAAATCTCTCACCTGTTTGGGATATGCAAAACAGAAGCAGCGAGGCTGGAGTTGGAAGGAGAGAGCCTTCTGGTAGAAGGTTGAATAGAGTGAGTAAGGGTACTTTCACACTCGCATTGTTGGATTCCGGCAGGCAGTTCCATCACAGGAAAATAACGCCGGATCCGGCATTCCGGCAAGTGCTCTGGAGTTTTGTCCAAAAACCGTACAGTGACTGAACTGAAGACTGCTGTATATACTATATATCTGCACGCACTGCATTTATTATACCTCGTACCTCACATATCAGTACACAGCTGGAAATACTATATATCTGTACACACTGCATCTATTATACCTCGTACCTAACATATTAGTACACTGCTGAATATACTATATATCTGTACACACTGCATCTATTATACCTCGTACCTAACATATTAGTACACTGCTGAATATACTATATATCTGTACACACTGCATCTATTATACCTCGTACCTAACATATTAGTACACTGCTGAATATACTATATATCTGTACACACTGCATCTATTATACCTCGTACCTAACATATTAGTACACTGCTGAATATACTATATATCTGTACACACTGCATCTATTATACCTCGTACCTAACATATTAGTACACTGCTGAATATACTATATATCTGTACACACTGCATCTATTATACCTCGTACCTAACATATTAGTACACTGCTGAATATACTATATATCTGTACACACTGCATCTATTATACCTCGTACCTAACATATTAGTACACTGCTGAATATACTATATATCTGTACACACTGCATCTATTATACCTCGTACCTAACATATTAGTACACTGCTGAATATACTATATATCTGTACACACTGCATCTATTATACCTCGTACCTAACATATTAGTACACTGCTGAATATACTATATATCTGTACACACTGCATCTATTATACCTCGTACCTAACATATTAGTACACTGCTGAATATACTATATATCTGTACACACTGCATCTATTATACCTCGTACCTAACATATTAGTACACTGCTGAATATACTATATATCTGTACACACTGCATCTATAATACCTCGTACCTCACATATCAGTACACTGCTTTATATACCATATATCCGTACACACTGCATTTATTATACCTCACATATCAGTACACTGCTTTATATAGTATATATCTGTACACACTATCTGTTATAACTGTTAGCCCCGTGGTCCATGCCGGCGCTGCTGCCCCTACCTGCAGGCAGGGGGCTCCCACTTTCCCTCCTGCTGCCATGCCAGAGCTTACTTCCTGCTCGGGTCCTGTACTGTTGTTAGGGTTTGCATGGGTGTGTCTCTTCTCCCTTGTGAGGCAGCACGTACACGCCCTCTGTCTCCCCAGCCTATGGCTAGATTGCAGGAAGTATTTAAAGGCGCTTCCTACCCCAGGAAGATGCCTGAGGAACTCATAGTCACTAGCGTGTCTAGTGTGAAGGTGTTGTTGGAGTTCGGCTTTTCTTGGACTTCGTTTACGGTCTTGCTTGATCGCTGCCTGCCCTGAATTTGGACTTCCTGACCACATACTTCCCCTTGGTGCTTGCACTGGTATCTTTGACCGCCTGGTCAGCTGCCACTGACTCGGGGACTGCTCTGGAGTGGCACCTGGAAACTACCCTAATGGCCCAAGCCTATCCTCACCATCAGAGGCTCTAGTGAAGACCAGGAAGTTACTTAGTCACGCCTCTCCAGAGTATTGCTAGTTAGTGGAGTGTGGACCCGCTGGCATAACAATAGCTCATACCTCATATCAGTACACTGCTGTATATACTATGTATCTGTATATAGTATATTTATCTATATCTATCTTTCTATATGTAGTATATACAGCAGTGTGCTGATATATGAGGTTTTGTGTACAGATATATAGCAGTGTACTAATATGTGAGGTAAGGGGTATAATAGATGCAGTGTGTACAAGTATATAGTATATATAGCAGTGTATTGACAGGTAAAAGGTATAAATTATAGCTTGTACCTCATATAAGAACACTGCTTTATATACTATATATCTGTACACACTACATCTATAATACCTCGTATCTCACATATTAGCACACATATTAGTATGTGGTCATTATACATTATGGTCACTGTGTGAGGTACATGAGGTACTGGGGGTTGTACAGTAGCTGTCTGCAGTAGTATATATTGAGTATATGTATGTATATATATATATATATGTATGTGAGATATGAGGTATATAATTATAATGTATAGTGTAGAACTTTTGAGGTATTAGAATCGATGAGCTGAAAAAGGGAATGGGAGGGGGGGGGGCAAATGAAGAGAAAAGGGAAAGACCTTTCTTTTTACCACCCCATTCAAGTCTCAATGTACAGTTTATCTTGAGGTTTTTCTCCATGCTGTTGGAGGTTGAAGGACCTATGATGATGTAATCACAGGTCATGGCAGATACACCTTTCTAACCTGGGAACTATACCACACTCTGTGCAGTGCAGTTCTTTTACTAGATGGTACACAACCTGTGATGACGTCTTCAAAGATCTTTTAGCTTTCTGCGCTGATGACAGGGACTCTAAATGGGAGCTTGCATTGAATGTAATTAGGGAGTGGGTGCAGCGTCCCACATATGTGTGTAAATGGGACACTTCAAACATCTGAATATACACTGCGTGCAGAATTATTAGGCAAATGAGTATTTTGACCACATCATCCTCTTTATGCATGTTGTCTTACTCCAAGCTGTATAGGCTCGAAAGCCTACTACCAATTAAGCATATTAGGTGATGTGCATCTCTGTAATGAGAAGGGGTGTGGTCTAATGACATCAACACCCTATATTAGGTGTGCATAATTATTAGGCAACTTCCTTTCCTTTGGCAAAATGGGTCAAAAGAAGGACTTGACAGGCTCAGAAAAGTCAAAAATAGTGAGATATCTTGCAGAGGGATGCAGCACTCTTAAAATTGCAAAGCTTCTGAAGCGTGATCATCGAACAATCAAGCGTTTCATTCAAAATAGTCAACAGGGTCGCAAGAAGCGTGTGGAAAAACCAAGGCGCAAAATAACTGCCCATGAACTGAGAAAAGTCAAGCGTGCAGCTGCCAAGATGCCACTTGCCACCAGTTTGGCCATATTTCAGAGCTGCAACATCACTGGAATGCCCAAAAGCACAAGGTGTGCAATACTCAGAGACATGGCCAAGGTAAGAAAGGCTGAAAGACGACCACCACTGAACAAGACACACAAGCTGAAACGTCAAGACTGGGCCAAGAAATATCTCAAGACTGATTTTTCTAAGGTTTTATGGACTGATGAAATGAGAGTGAGTCTTGATGGGCCAGATGGATGGGCCCGTGGCTGGATTGGTAAAGGGCAGAGAGCTCCAGTCCGACTCAGACGCCAGCAAGGTGGAGGTGGAGTACTGGTTTGGGCTGGTATCATCAAAGATGAGCTTGTGGGGCCTTTTCGGGTTGAGGATGGAGTCAAGCTCAACTCCCAGTCCTACTGCCAGTTTCTGGAAGACACCTTCTTCAAGCAGTGGTACAGGAAGAAGTCTGCATCCTTCAAGAAAAACATGATTTTCATGCAGGACAATGCTCCATCACACGCGTCCAAGTACTCCACAGCGTGGCTGGCAAGAAAGGGTATAAAAGAAGAAAATCTAATGACATGGCCTCCTTGTTCACCTGATCTGAACCCCATTGAGAACCTGTGGTCCATCATCAAATGTGAGATTTACAAGGAGGGAAAACAGTACACCTCTCTGAACAGTGTCTGGGAGGCTGTGGTTGCTGCTGCACGCAATGTTGATGGTGAACAGATCAAAACACTGACAGAATCCATGGATGGCAGGCTTTTGAGTGTCCTTGCAAAGAAAGGTGGCTATATTGGTCACTGATTTATTTTTGTTTTGTTTTTGAATGTCAGAAATGTATATTTGTGAATGTTGAGATGTTATATTGGTTTCACTGGTAAAAATAAATAATTGAAATGGGTATATATTTGTTTTTTGTTAAGTTGCCTAATAATTATGCACAGTAATAGTCACCTGCACACACAGATATCCCCCTAAAATAGCTAAAACTAAAAACAAACTAAAAACTACTTCCAAAAATATTCAGCTTTGATATTAATGAGTTTTATGGGTTCATTGAGAACATGGTTGTTGTTCAATAATAAAATTAATCCTCAAAAATACAACTTGCCTAATAATTCTGCACTCCCTGTATATATGTATTGAATTGCAATGTATAGTATTCTTTATTATCTGGCTGGCAAGTTCATTTACATCCATTCGCCCCTAGGTGGTGCTGGCACCACATAATATATATAGTGGGGTGTCTCTGGCACTTTTAGAATGTAGTCAGAGTAAGGAGAAGCTAGTTCATGGAGGAGAGAGGCAGGCTAAAGTCATTGTGTAGTTGTGTTCCTTTCCTCTGGGCCCAGATCAAGCCTGGAGAAGATATTTCAAGAAACCAAGCACCAGACAGTAAGTCTATACACCAAGATGCAGAGAGACAAGCAAGGGTAACAGCTAAACTTAAGCTTATGGACCTCATTAGCACAAGTGACCAGGAGTAGCTTTCTGCCTCGACACAACTGGATGATTAAGGCCAGAATTGTCCTTATCCACTACACAAGCCTTCCAAGTCATAGTGGAAAAACCTATTTATAAGAGTATTCTGCAAATAATGAAGCAGATGTGTTTGCCTGCCACAAGGGAGATCGCCCTTAAAGGATAGCTCATAATAACCATATACAGGTCCTTTTAAAAAAATTAGCATATTGTGATAAAGTTCTTTATTTTCTGTAATGTACTGATAAACATTAGACTTTCATATATTTTAGATTCATTACACACAACTGAAGTAGTTCAAGCCTTTTCTTGTTTTAATATTGATGATTTTGGCATGCAGCTCATGAAAACCCCAAATTCCTATCTCAAAAAATTAGCATATCATGAAAAGGTTCTCTAAACGAGCTATTAACCTAATTATCTAAATCAACTAATTAACTCTAAACACCTGCAAAAGATTCATGAGGCTTTTAAAAACTCCCAGCCTGGTTCATTACTCAAAACCGCAATCATGGGTAAGACTGCCGACCTGACTGCTGTCCAGAAGGCCATCATTGACACCCTCAAGCAAGAGGGT
The DNA here is from genome assembly GCF_905171765.1 of Bufo bufo. Lineage (NCBI taxonomy): Eukaryota > Metazoa > Chordata > Amphibia > Anura > Bufonidae > Bufo > Bufo bufo. Next base: position 49,283,004 of record NC_053399.1, read on the forward strand.
AAGACACAGAAAGAAATTTCTGAACGAATAGGCTGTTCCCAGAGTGCTGTATCAAGGCACCTCAGTGGGAAGTCTGTGGGAAGGAAAAAGTGTGGCAGAAAACGCTGCACAACGAGAAGAGGTGACCGGACCCTGAGGAAGATTGTGGAGAAGGACCGATTCCAGACCTTGGCGGCCCTGCGGAAGCAGTGGACTGAGTCTGGAGTAGAAACATCCAGAGCCACCGTGTACAGGCGTGTGCAGGAAATGGGCTACAGGTGCCGCATTCCCCAGGTCAAGCCACTTTTGAACCAGAAACAGCGGCAGAAGCGCCTGACCTGGGCTACAGAGAAGCAGCACTGGACTGTTGCTAGTCATTTGGAAATCAAGGTGCCAGATTCTGGAGGAAGACTGGGGAAAGGGAAATGCCAAAATGCCTGAAGTCCAGTGTCAAGTACCCACAGTCAGTGATGGTCTGGGGTGCCATGTCAGCTGCTGGTGTTGGTCCACTGTGTTTTTTCAAGGGCAGGGTCAATGCAGCTAGCTATCAGAAGATTTTGGAGCACTTCATGCTTCCATCTGCTGAAAAGCTTTATGGAGATGAAGATTTCATTTTTCAGCACGACCTGGCACCTGCTCACAGTGCCAAAACCACTGGTAAATGGTTTACTGACCATGGTATTACTGTGCTCAATTGGCCTGCCAACTCTCCTGACCTGAACCCCATAGAGAATCTGTGGGATATTGGGAAGAGAAAGTTGAGAGACGCAAGACCCAACACTCTGGATGAGCTTAAGGCTGGTTTTACACGGGCGTTGCGGAAAAATGTGCGGGTGCGTTGCGGGAACACCCGCGATTTTTCCGCACGAGTGCAAAACATTGTAATGCGTTTTGCACTCGCGTGAAAAAAATCGTGCGTGTTTGGTACCCAAACCCGAACTTCTTCACAGAAGTTCGGGCTTGGGATCGGTGTTCTGTGGATTGTATTATTTTCCCTTATAACATGGTTATAAGGGAAAATAATAGCATTCTGAATACAGAATGCAAAGTAAAATAGCACTGGAGGGGTTAAAAAAAAATAAAAAAATCATTTAACTCACCTTAATCTACTTGCTCGCGTAGCCCGGCATCTCCTTGTGTCTCCTTTGATGAAGGACCTGTGATGACGTCACTCCGGTCATCACATGGTACGTCACATGATCTTTTACCATGGTGATTCACCATGGTAAAAGATCATGTGACGTACCATGTGATGACCGGAGTGACGTCATCACAGGTCCTTCATCAAAGGAGACACAAGGAGATGCCGGGCTACGCGAGCAAGTGGATTAAGGTGAGTTAAATGATTTTTTTATTTTTTTTTAACCCCTCCAGTGCTATTTTACTTTGCATTCTGTATTCAGAATGCTATTATTTTCCCTTATAACCATGTTATAAGGGAAAATAATAATGATCGGGTCTCCATCCCGATCGTCTCCTAGCAACCGTGCGTGAAAATCGCACCGCATCCGCACTTGCTTGCGGATGCTTGCGATTTTCACGCAACCCCATTCACTTCTATGGGGCCTGCGTTGCGTGAAAAACGCCGAATATAGAACATGCTGCGATTTTCACGCAACGCATAAGTGATGCGTGAAAATCACCGCTCATCTGAACAGCCCCATAGAAATGAATGGGTCCGGATTCAGTGCGGGTGCAATGCGTTCACCTCCCGCATTGCACCCGCGCAGAAAACTCGCCCGTGTGAAAGAGGCCTAAGGCCGCTATCAAAGCATCCTGGGCCTCCATAACACCTCAGCAGTGCCACAGGCTGATTGCCTCCATGCCACGCCGCATTGAAGCAGTCATTTCTGCAAAAGGATTCCCGACCAAGTATTGAGTGCATAACTGAACTTAATTATTTGAAGGTTGACTTTTTTTGTATTAAAAACACTTTTCTTTTATTGGTCGGATGAAATATGCTAATTTTTTGAGATAGGAATTTTGGGTTTTCATGAGCTGTATGCCAAAATCATCCATATTAAAACAAGAAAAGGCTTGAACTACTTCAGTTGTGTGTAATGAATCTTAAATATATGAAAGTCTAATGTTTATCAGTACATTACAGAAAATAATGAACTTTATCACAATATGCTAATTTTTTGAAAAGGACCTGTATATACACTCACCTAAAGAATTATTAGGAACACCATACTAATACGGTGTTGGACACCCTTTTGCCTTCAGAACTGCCTTAATTCTACGTGGCATTGATTCCACAAGGTGCTGATAGCATTCTTTAGAAATGTTGGCCCATATTGATAGGATAGCATCTTGCAGTTGATGGAGATTTGAGGGATGCACATCCAGGGCACGAAGCTCCCGTTCCACCACATCCCAAAGATGCTCTATTGGGTTGAGATCTGGTGACTGTGGGGGCCATTTTAGTACAGTGAACTCATTGTCATGTTCAAGAAACCAATTTGAAATGATTCGAGCTTTGTGACATGGTGCATTATCCTGCTGGAAGTAGCCATCAGAGGATGGATACATGTTCTCATTCTGTTTACGCCAAATTCGGACTCTACCATTTGAATGTCTCAACAGAAATCAAGACTCATCAGACCAGACAACATTTTTCCAGTCTTTAACAGTCCAATTTTGGTGCGCTCGTGCAAATTGTAGCCTCTTTTTCCTATTTGTAGTGGAGATGAGTGGTACCCAGTGGGGTCTTCTGCTGTTGTAGCCCATCCGCCTCAAGGTTGTGCGTGTTGTGGCTTCACAAATGCTTTGCTGCATACCTCGGTTGTAACGAGTGGTTATTTCAGTCAACGTTGCTCTTCTATCAGCTTGAATCAGTTGGCCCATTCTCCTCTGACCTCTAGCATCCACAAGGCATTTTTGCCCACAGGACTGCCGCATACTGGATGTCTTTTCCCCTTTTCACACCATTCTTTGTAAACCCTAGAAATGGTTGTGCGTGAAAATCCCAGTAACTGAGCAGATTGTGAAATACTCAGACCGGCCCGTCTGGCACCAACAACCATGCCACGCTCAAAATTGCTTAAATCACCTTTCTTTCCCATTCTGACATTCAGTTTGGAGTTCAGGAGCTTGTCTTGACCAGGACCACAACCCTAAATGCATTGAAGCAACTGCCATGTGATTGGTTGACTAGATAATTGCATTAATGAGAAATAGAACAGGTGTTCCTAATAATTCTTTAGGTGAGTGTAAATCAGCATCTTTAGTACCAGAGTGCTGTAAAGAGGGAAATTAGGATTACCACCGGGATCCTTGCCTGTAAAGTATCAGCATTAGAAGAATCCCTCCATTGACAACTGCCATTGCCTTATAATAGGATAACAAGTCAACTAATTATTACTTATTCTATGCAAAACGCTTTCCATTGATGAACTGTACCAACTGTCCAGAGACTATTGATTCTTCAGTAAATGTTCAACTGGTTTACAACAACCGACTCCTCATTCTTACTACTACTCTCAACATTTGCACCGAAATGTGCTGGAGTCACGACCACATGGGCCCAGCTGCAAAAGCACCTAGCACCAATTACCATCTAGGGCACCTCAACTTCCATCTGGCTGGTGTTCCCTGCAACCAAGAGTGCCCTGGAGGATTTCGTGCTGTCTTCCCATCCACTGTACGCCAGCCCAGGGAGGCATCTGCTAACTGTGAGTACATGAACTATTGCACCCATCGGCCCACCATAAGCCTCACGTGTTTTCCCCTGTGGTTTGGTAGTTTTACATGTGGTCTTTGGTAAACTGCAAGCCCCTGTTCCCTACAGGTCCCATAGCAGCTGCGTGTCCTGCCTCCATTGGAGGCACGCCACTGTCCAAGACTTCCTGCCTTCTCAGAGCCATAAGATTTTTATTCTTCCAGTCACAGCCATAGGAGAACATGTTTATTTGATGGACCTTCTAAAGGCACCATTTGATATTGCATAAAAATTCCAAACCGTATAGAATTGGAAATTAATGCAATTCTGCCATAGGTTTTCATTTTTATAGCTTTTTCTATACTTTCATTCTCTGGGTCAGTATAATTACATTGATACCACATTTATATAATTTTTTCTTTCCATCGCCATATTTTGACCCCCATAACTTTTTTTTGTGGGGTGATCTGTAGTCTTTATTGATACCATTCTGGTGTGTGTATGACTGATCACTTTTTAGTCAAATTAAATTTCATTTTTTTGTGGAGATTAAGAAGCGAAAAAAACTGAATGGGTCATTTTGATTCTTTTTTCCACTATAGTCTTCATCATAAAGGATAAATACTGTTATAATTTAATAATTTTGAATTTTTGGATGTGGTGATGCTAATGATCTTCAATGTTATATATTTTTTTTTATTATGGGGAAAGGGGTTGATTAATTTTTTTTTTTAACTTTTTTTCACACTTATAGTAAGTCCCCTTAGGGGACTTGAACATGTGATTGACAGATTGCTTGTTCCATAGACCACAATGAGGGTTGCGATATACCTGCTGCCACAAAATACAAATTAAGGGGTTTGATATACCTGTTTCCACCAAATATTGATTGAGGCCTGCGAGATACCTGTTTCCACAAATACTGCTCTTCTCTAGGGACTTAGGCACAGGGTCATTTTGAAAATGACATGCAGATGAAGAGGCAGGCTGTTCTGCAAGGGTGGTAGGGGTTGGACATATGCACCAGGCCGGAGCCTAAGTGGGAAGTTGGAGAAGGCACGTGCGATTACTCCAAATGGCGCACCAGAGTTCGTTGAGTGGCTCACTCAGCCTTCTGCACCCTCCTCACTCTCTGCTGTGTGCACCCCCCACCAAATACACCACCACCCCCATAGCCCCTCAACTCGAGTCAGAGGAATTATTTTCCCATATAATGTCAGACCTTACCGATGCGCAGCCATTCTTGACATCGGATGAGGAGGTAGCAACGGCCGCCACCCAGCGGTCTGACGACAGTACCCAGAACAGCCCAAGGAGGGTGGTCCCCGCTGTTGCTGCCTACTCCGAGATCTCAAATGTCAGTGGTGGTGATACTAACGATAATGACGTGTCGATAAACATCACGTGGGTGCCCACAAGAGAGGAAGAGGGGAGTTCAGAGGGAGAGACTGAGCAGAAGAGAAGCAGGCACAGCTCGCAGGGCACAGGAGGCAAAAAGCAGACTGCAAATGTATCTGGAGCATGCCATCCACCATGCACGGTCACTTCTGTCGCTCCCAGGTCGCCGGTACATGGCTCCTCAGTGTGGGCTTTTTTTTTATGTGTCAGCTGTAGACAATAGTGTTGTCATCTGCAGCCTGTGCTGTCAACGCATACGTCGCAGTAAGCCCAACACTCACCTAGGGACGACCACCTTAAGAAGGCACCTGGCCTCCCATCACCCAGCCCAGTGTCAGCAACTCCATCAGAACCCACAAAGCCACACTCCCGGCACTCCACATCCTGCCTCTTCTCCTTCTCCTCTCTCCTCCCATTTGTCCTCCACTCCACCTTCCACCGTGCTGTCGTTGCGTTCATCTGGCAGAAGGCAGGCTTCCGTGGCCCAAATGTTTGAGCGTAAAAAGTTGATGACGCCAAATAACCCTCTTGCCCAACGGCTGACCGCCGTCTTGTCGGAAGTACTAGCCCGCCAACTACTGCCAAATAAACTGGTGGACTCTGAGGCCTTTACAAAATTTGTGGCCATTGGCACAGCGCAATGGAAAGTCCCTGGAAGTAAATATTTCTCCCAGAAGGGCATCCCAGAGCTATATGGCCACATTCAGCGGCAAGTGAATATATCTCTGGCACACAGTGTCGGTGCCAAGATACATCTGACCACAGACACGTGGTCTGGCAAACACGGGCAGGGAAGGTACATATCTATTACAGCCCACTGGGTGAACCTTCTGACGGCCGTCAAGCATGTAACCCGTGGCTCCCGTGTGGATTTGGTGTTACCACCAAGGATTGCATGCAGGCCTGCATCTTCTTCTCTTACTCCATCCTCAGTCTCCTCCTCGGCTGACTCCTCCTTTTCCACTGCTACTGCCTCTTTCGCTGTGCTCCCCAGAACCTATTCGAAGCCAAGAGCCACACCAGTCCTGCACTGCTTTCAGCTCTGCGGTCACAGGCCGATCAGTGGCTAACCCCGCTCAATTTAACAATTTGTAAAGTGGTGTGTGACAACTGTGCCAATCTGCTGAGCGCGCTGAAACAGGGCAAAATGACACACGTACCGTGCATGGCACACGTCCTGAACTTAGTCATGCAGTGATTCGTTGCCAAATACCCTGGGGTCCAGGACATCTTGCACTTGTGCATTTGTGCACTTCCAGTAAGTATTTGATGGCTGCAAATATGACCTAAAGGTTTTTCAGGTTCGCCTGCCATTAAAGTCAATGGGGCCCGCCGCGAACGCACGGTTCGCAAACATTTGATCGCGAACGCGTGGTCGGGTTCGCAAGCCGTCCAGGCCGATCTTTGTCTATCACTAACTGAGGCTACCACAGTAAATGAACAGCTTTCCCAATCTCGGCACAGGGAAAGCCCTCTCTGCCACCATGATCACAATTGACATCTGAGGGGTTAAATGTCTTTTATCAATGTTATCGCCGATCACATACATTAGTCCCAGGTATCTGCTGTTTAAAATCAGCACTGTTTAAAGCTGGTGCCATCTTTAAAAACCTGACTTTGGGGTAGGGAAGGGGTTTAAGGGGTTGTCCAACTCTGTAAAAGTGAAATTCTATCTTCAGGACAGGTCATCGTTATCTGTAATGAGGTTAAATTGAGTCTCTCGCCTCAAGCAATGACACCTAGTGAGATGGGGGAGCGGCAACAGATTTAACCAACTATGACACAGAACACACTCAGAATGGCTCACTGTGAAATATGTCCTAAGTGAGTTCCATGTCACAGTTAGTAAGCTCAGGAGCCATCCCCTCCATCTCACTACATGGCATGGCCTGAAATGAGAGGATGGCTCCGACTGTCAGACACAAGAAGAGAGGCTTTGCGAAAAAGCCGAGGTGGCGGTGGTGCCAAACAGCTTAACAGAATCCTGCATGTTAAATCCACAATATGCTGCCCAGCACTGCCCCACCTTGTCTTCTGCAGATCAGTCAATAGGAACAGGATCGCTAGGCAGTATCAACAGCATCAGCAGGCACACTGAGCCAATGAGGAGGAGGCGCAGCATGTTAGTATACGTGTATATATATATACACAGTATATTCGTGTGTGTCTATACACAGTATACAGTATATGTTTATGTTTCTGCACAGATGTAGCAATCAGTAAAGGGGTTGTCCAGCCTCGGCAAGAGCCAACAACCACTTGGTCTAGACCTGTTAACAAAACTTTGTAAAAGTCATCTGATAACCTCTTATTTTCATTACATCACAAATATTAAAAAAAAAATACCCAATAAATGTTGATAAAATACATTGTAGTTCGCTTTTATGACGGTATTAAAATGTGCTAAATTTCATATGTGACTCGGTTCACATTTTATATATGAGCCAAGAGGAATGATCAATAAAATAAATTGTGGTTAGAAAAGAAAAAAAATCACACATAAAATGAACCATTGTAAATCTGTGGTCTCATTAGCAATGGTTCATTATTATAGAACAATGGCCTGACCCTAAGACTACATTAAAATTCTTTTTTTTGTACAAGCGGGGAAGCTACAGTATGAAAAAAAATAATAATCAGAGGTGATTTATTGTCTTTTTTGTTATAGAATAGTGTTCTAAAACCCCAATTCCTAAAAAGTCAATGTAAAAAAGCAGAATACAATGGTTTGCAAATCTCACAGACCCATATTTTATTCACAATAGATCATTGAACACATTCCATGTTGAAAGTGAGACAATTTTCATGAAAAATTTTACTTATTTAGAACTTGATGGCAGCAAAGCATCTCAAAAAAGTTGGAACAGGAGCAACAAAAGGCTGCATAAGAACGTGTTAGAGAGGCAGGGTCTCTCAGAAGCAAAGATGGGCAGAGGTTCATCAATCTATGAAAAATATTAAGGAACAATTACAGAAAAATGTCCCTCAACGTTAAATTGTGAAGACTTGTGTTACTGACAACTGTGCCTACTACAATTTGGATTTGGGCTATACCTCGGTTTTGATACAATAATTGGCTCCAAAGTTTGAGCATAAGATAACATAATTTAGAACAGACGTGACACTATAGTCTTCTTCTTGTGGGCTGGTTGAAAAATAACTTTTTAGACCTAGTCTGGGGCTTCACATAAAAAAAATATGTAATAGTTTTATGCACATTTGGCTACAGATTTCACTCTGTGCATGGCAATCTGTGAAATTCACAGCCACATATATGCAAGATGTGGTATATGGATAATCAAAAACGTGACTGGGATAGTAAGTTCTTATTCACACGTCCATTAATCATGGACAGCATGCATACCCATTGATTTTAATATGTTTATTCACACACCAGTGATTTTCCACTGACCGTGAGACATGCACTATTGTGATACCATCATTAAAGTCTATGGCCCATGCAAACCACGGACACAACACAGATAACCATCTGTGTTTGGTTCGTGCTTTTCACGGGCTACTGGTAGGCGATGCTCTGGAAATTAATTTTCAGCTGAACAATATCTGTAGCATACTGATGACACTAAAAAACAGAAAGCAAAACACAGACACATGGGCCAAATTCAGATTTTTCATGGATGAACCAATTACCATACTGTCACAGATGTCATCACGGATGTGTGAATGAGGCTTAATTCTACCTCAAACTTAGAGTCAGGCCATTGAAGGTAAGCAAACCTATAAATGTTTGTATGCTATTCAAAAAAATAGGTTTCAAACTGGTTAGAAAAAGATTATTATAGAACGAGCAGTCAGCACACAGGTCCATCTGAAAAAACCTAAACAAGCAAAGAAAAGGAACCCGTGAACAGAGGAAGGAAGAAAACCCATACAGGGCAGACTGATGAGCAATCATTTCACTTGGGAGCTCATATCTTCCAAACATGGTGACTGTGTTGACATTCTACTTTTTACCAAGGTGGAAAATCATGTTGTCCTGGCTAAAAAGTAACCATGCATGTTAGGAGACTGACTGGAAAGGCATAAAGCAGGATGAGTGTTTTGTCTTTAATTTTTGCAATAATCACTAAATAGCACCCACATTAAAGGCTCATGCACACAAAGTATTTTTTGTCTATGTCCGTTCCGTTTTTTTTGCTGCCCGGATGCAGAACCATTGAATAATGGGGCCTCAAAAAAACTGAAAAAATAGAACATTTCCTATTCACATGGTTGTCATCCGTTTTTTTGTGGATTGGTGTTTTTCGGACTGCAATATACATACGGTCATGTGCGTGAGCCCTAAAGGTGGTGAATTATACTACATCATTTAGAATGACAGGCATGACTGACAAAGCTTGGAAATCTCTTGTTATCCATCTTATAACTAGTGTATTTTCTATGGACCACCAAGCAATAACTTTTTTTTGTATTAAAATGCAATATCTGCCTAAAATTACACAATATTGCCCATGTGCACTGATTCCAGACTGACATATCTGCCTTCTAACACAGTAGTACATACTGTCCTTTATATATGGTATGTCTGCATAAAGTAGAAAATATTAAAGGGGTGTCTCATTCATGACACATCACTAGAATATACCACCAATATGCAACTGGTGGGGTCAGGCTCCTGTGACACCTCCGTCTTCCTGTATATGCTCTATACCAGGCATCCTCAAACTGCGGCCCTCCAGCTGTTGTAAAACTACAACTCCCACAACGCCCTGCTGTAGGCTGATACCTGTAGACTGTTCGGGCATGCTGGGAGTTGTAGTTTTGCAACAGCTGGAGGGCCGCAGTTTGAGGATGCCTGCTCCATACTAAATAAATGCATTTTAATTTAGATCCTTCTACTATTATGATCTATATCATCCTTAAGTCTAAAATGACTGTCTGTTTAGCTATAGCTCCCTCGATGACAGATGGTTACATTTACATTTTTATTAAAGAGGACCTTTCATGGTTTTGTATTAATTGCAATAAATACCTTTACTTGGGGCTGATTCTGGCACCCTGCCTGTATTTTTAAAATATCGCTCCTACGCCCCGCTGTGTCCCGCCCCCCCCCCCTGCAATTTTCACGCTCAGTATGTTAATACTGAGCATCGGTACAGGGAGGAGGAGACGCCAGGGTTTCTCAATGGGCGTCTCCTTCTCCCTGGCTGTAGCGCTCTCCGATGTGATTGGACCGCGTCACAGCCAGGGAGAAGGAGACGCCCATTGAGAAACCCTGGCATCTCCTCCTCCCTGTACCGATGCTCAGTATTAGCATACTTATTGCAAAAACTGTGGGGGGCACAGTAGGGCGCAGGAGCGACATTTAAAAAAATCAGGCCGGGTGGCAGCATCGGGGGGGGGGGGGGTGTATAATCATCTTCATTATACACCCCTGTCTCTGCCCGGACCATTGACAGGTTCTTAGCAAAGGGAAATTTGGTGTGACAGTGGCCATTGACAGACACTCATGAACTGGCTGGACATGGACTGCTACAGACCTGGATCATATTTTCTTAAGCAAGTTCTGTTTGGGAGTTGGGTTTGAGTATTGAGGCCTTGTGTGAGTGTTTCAATCCTGACATTGCTGTGGAGTGACACACTGCCTTAACTGCTGGTGTGATGATCAGGGGAGCCATCACCTACGTCACCCCTAGTAGTGATATGAGGGACACTAACAGCTCAGTGATCAGTGCAGGAAATTGGGAGGCCACATGTGTTGCCTCTCATGGCAGGGCTTCCAACTGACATTTTTCAGCAGGATAATGCTTGACCTCACACAAGAAGGAATACCCAGGAATGTCTCCACCAGATTGTAACATCTCCTTGGCCTGCCTGGTTGCCAGATTTATTGCCAATCAAGCATTTACAGGACCAACTGGGAAGCCAGCTTTGGCAACCTACGAGTCTGCAGGATCTACAGACCCAAATGCTCAACCATATCTCATCTTATATCCAGGCTAGAGGTGACCCAACAGGGTACTAGTCTTCTTTCAATTGTACAGTTTTCCTAGATAATCTTAGCCTTTTGCTCTAATATTGTTATCACTTACATATATCATCATTACATTCACAGTTTCGTTCAATTCCAACAACTCCTTCTCTGTGCAGTATTTTTTTGTCAATGAGTGTGTAAATTATATCTATAGCATAGAGAGATGGAGGACGTGCTGGGCTCTCAAGTGAAAGTGATCGAATCGTCACAATCCCCATGCAAAAAAAAAACAGAGTGCGAGTTTTGAGAAGAACATACCCATCTGGACAGGTCTCTAGGCTATCAAAGTAAAAGAAGAAAATAATAGAATGAATGTTACTTTGCCTTAATAGATCATTTTACTATTACACCTGTTTGGCCTGCTTGCAAAGACAGAATTTATACCAAGTAATTGACATTTATATTTACATTAATGTTAAACCTCTTAATGTTCTACTTTAGAAACCACATTTAACATATTGACATAGAACCATATTTTATAAGGCCGAAAAAAGACATCTGTCCATCCAGTTCGGCCTGTCATCCTGCAAGTTGATCCAGAGGAAATACATTTTATAATAATCAGAGCAGAAACTTAAAGGGCATTATCAGCGACTCAGCAGATTTGTACCTATGACTCTGGCTGACCTGTTACATGTGCTCTTGGCAGCTGAAGGCATCTGTGTTGGTCCCATGTTCATATGTGCCCGCATTTTAGAAAGAGCTGAGCCTCTAGGTATAACAGCAACGCCCCCATTGCTCCTAGAGGATCATTAGCATATAATAAGAAACCATTTTTATCAGCAATGCGGCCACATATGAACATGGGACCAACACAGACGCTTTCAGCTGCCAAGCGCACAGGTAACAGGTCAGCCGGTGTCTTAGGTACAAATCAGGACTGCAAGCTATGCTGCTTCAGCACTTTAACAATATCAATCATGGAAATATCAGTGAAGTAAAGTCATAAATATAAAAACAAATGCTCATGAGCACATTATGACCAATCAGGTCTCATTTGTCACTTTGCTTTGGTAGGTTGTAAATGAAAGCAACAATACTATTGGTTGCTATGTAAAGATCATTCTACATTTCTATTAGTTATTTTTCAAAATTCTTCCCTCTGTTATATTACAATGAATGTCCCAACCCTAAGAATAAGAATATTGTTAACTGTGAACATGTAAACTGCCCTAAAATTGAAATTGATGCCATGCCCCCCTCCATAATGTTGCAGTCACTTTATTTATTTATTTATTTATTTTTTGGGGGGGGCCACATTGGGCATTATTTTTTATTTTGTATACTGAGGTAAGTCAGCAGATAGTGGTTAGATTACACTCAAAGATGTTCTTAATGTAAATCTGAATAAGTTCAAAAGCATTTAAATTCCAATAAATCCTTTGACATGTGCTACAGAGATATTTCTGTACATAACTATAAATCATCTTTGATAAACATTGAAAAAAACATCCAATATTCAAAAGTCGAGATAATTTTAAAGGGAGTTTCCAAACCCTTTACTTGCTGTCCGTGAGATGGAAAATTAGTGTTTGTATCCAGAGGCTGAAAGGTGCCCAACTTGTAGTTAGAGAAAGCTGTGATCCATTTAAAGATATCATTAGAACAGATAAGGATACAACAAGAATGCTTCCACTCATTGACCGCAAACAGATCTTACAAAATGAGAAGGAAATGAAAAACAAACATAGAAAAATCATCATGCTGCTGGTCCAGCGTTCATGAGAAATAGACTGAAAATGTCCTGATGAATTATGAACAAGGCGAGTAGAGAGAAGGTAAAGCTTTAACATGAGTGCTGTTAGACACCTCCATGAAAAAGAAACAACAGCTTATATAACAGTTATAAAAATATGATCCCGCAAATAAAATAATAACCTATAAGTCAATTAAAGTAAACAATCTGTAGTAACATTTAATGTATTCTAAAAACTAAGTAAGTGATCTTTAACCTGTGGTTCTCCATCTACTCTAAAACTACAACTTCCACCATGTCCTGACAGCCACAGGTTGGCCAACACCGGTCTAGGGAATGGGCAATAGGAGTAACATTAAAGTGATTCTATAGTTAAAACTATAATATAAACTCATAATATTCTAATATGGTAGACCAAAACCTTCAGCCACTTGAGGTGGCCATACAGTACACATTAGATAGCTGTCGGATAATCACTTGTGCTGCTAAAAGCCATTTTCCTGACTTTACCATAAACATGCACTTTCAACTCAAAGAATTCATGTTACTTTCAATAGGGAGAAGGGAATAAACCACTGAAATGCAATAATTTTCATCCTTTCTGACAGCAGATGTTGGGGACTGTTGGGAAGCCCCAATACACATTTGATCTGGTCATTCCCACCAAAATTGGCAGGTTTGGCTGACTGTTATCTAACATGTGCGGTGTGCCGAGAGGAGGGGAGAGGATAGTAACTGTAGTAGTGGCAATAATGGAGGTCGTAGTTACTCACTCTGTCACTCTCCTGGGTCATGCAGAGATTAGATGGGCACACCTTTCTTTTTGGAGATCTCTCTGGCTTTGGGAATTCTCCTACCTGATGCTGGTTTGTGGTGCTCTTGGTGGTGTTAGAGTTCGAAGTGTGAGACAGGGTACCCTGAAACTTGGGGCAATGATGCACTGTGATGCTGCTGGTGTTGGTGTATACACAATGATGAGCTCATGTTTTAAGCAACATGTTCACTGTACTTTACTGAGTCAGTTCAATAAATGGTTTGCATAAGCACTGGGCACATTAATGGCAGTCTATACAGTTTCCATATGTCATTCCCAAGGCTGTATATGGGAGACAGAGGGCTGAATCTTTCTTATAGTGTGCACAATCTTTCCAACTCGACCAAGGGGTACAATTGATCTCTCTTACTCTGGCTATATGTTAGCTCTGTAGTATCCTAGGTGAAGTACAGTCTCTGAACAGTGTCTTTCTGTCCTTTTGGTAAGATGGGGAACCGGAAGCTATTTACTCCCACCAGTATGCAGAGAAGTATGTAGCCTGAATATAGGTGTGTTACCTTTCTATGACAAATGCTCTGCAATCCGTGTATCACTGCTGAACTTTCTGCTTCATTCAGTGAACTCTTTTCCCTTAAGGACTGGCACATATACTGAAGCTCTGACTGCTTATGATGCACAGAGAAACATCTCCCTTTGCTACTATTACTCATCCACAGCCCACACTAGACTGAAGCAACTTCCTCCTAGACAGGAAGAGGTGGTACAAGCTCAGCCTAGCAACAGTAGATAGGAACCTCCCACTCAATATACAGCCGATGGGACATACACAATACTTAGGGTACATACAGTACATTAACTTGTATGTGTGTGGCCAGCATTAGTCTGAAAACAAGTATATGTAATTTCGGCAACGTTTGAGCAGTGCATGTACTCTAGATCCATTTTTGGAACTGGCTGCCTTCACAAAGGAAAGCTTTATCCTTCTGACCACTTTTGGGATCCATTTCCCTTGAAGGAAAACAAATGACTACTAAAAAAACCTATGTACTTTATAAACCCCCAACAAAAGAAATTAACAAAGCAAATAAATCAAGCAATCTATTGTCTGTCTATGGCCAATCTTAGCTTCTCCTGTGACCAGATGCATTGCTATTGATGTGTGACCAGGAGGAACTGGTAAAATAATACAGGAAGTTCCAAGTCACAGATACGGTGTCCTCTAGACATTCTGTCAGCAGGAGCATATATCTATGGGAAAATACCCATTTTCTTGGCTTGGCTGCTCTTGAAAGGATGAGTAAAAATGATAATCTGTTAACTGCGTCTGAGATCCAGTTTGGACAGCTGGTGAAAAAATCTGTATGTGAGATGAACCTCCTGCTCGTTAGGCATATCAAATGAAGCCAATGACAATGTTACTTCTCTACATCATACATTCTAGACTGTCATACTATGAACTGTGCAGGAACTAACATAGTAAGATGAATGTTTTTTTCAAGTATAAAACATTTTCACTTTTACCCAGCACTGAAGAAAGATATTGGTGATCATGCATGAGTAATTTGTTCCACATTGTCGTCTTCACCGTGTAGGCCCTGAATTTAAAATCAACAACATATTTTTGAAAATCTACTCTTCTTTAAGGAATCTTTCCTCTTCCTCCACATGCGATAGTCTGTGTGGGGCAGGGAGAGAGAGGTGTGCAGGAGCATAGGTCTCTCACCGATCCAGCAAAGTGCTGTACGAGCGCTCTGCCCGATCAGTAAGGAGGCAGCCAGGAAGGCCTGGCACTGCTGGACTTCCCTGACAGCACACAATAAGATGGACACACTTTTTAAATGTTTTTTTCTTACTAAAAGTGCATCTTATAGTCCGAAAATAAGTAAGTTTGGTCCTTACTAGATTCTGGAACAGTTGTGAGGACGCTAGTGAGGTTAGTCCATGATACTGGGCATGACTTGTAGGGGTTGTCTAAAATAATTAAAGTGAAAAATATTGCTGATTTCTTGCAGAAAAACAGTACTACATCTGTTCACAGGTTGTGTGTGGTATTGTAGCTTAGGCTGCTTTCACATCTGCGCCAGAAGCTCCATTGGGATTCGTTAAAAAATTCTGCATGCGGGACTTTTTTCTCCGCCAAAAAAAATTCACCTGAAACCTAACGGATCCCATTACAGTCAACAGGGTCTGTTAGGCTTCATTGGCTTCAGCTATGTGCCGAATCCAAGATTTTCGTTCTTTTCGTTCTTCTGCTCCTGTAATGGAGCAGAAGAACAGGAATAAGGCCCCTTTCACATGGGCGAGAATTCCGCGCGGGTGCAATGGGTGAGGTGAACGCATTGCACCCGCACTGAATCCGGACCCATTCACTTCAATGGGGCTGTGTAAATGAGCGGTGATTTTCACGCATCACTTGTGCGTTGTGTGAAAATCGCAGCAAGCTCTATATTGTGCGTTTTTCACGCAATGCAGGCCCCATAAAAGTGAATTGGGGTGCGTGAAAAGTGCAAGTGCGGATGCGGTGCGATTTTCACGCATGGCTGCTAAGAGATGATCGGGATGGGGACTCAATCTTTATCATTTTCCCTTATAACATGGTTATAAGGGAAAATAATAGCATTCTTAATACAGAAGAGGAGATCCGCTACACGACCAAGTGGATGGGGTGAGTTAAATTTGTTTATTATTTTTAACCCCTCAATGGACATCTTACTAAGCATTCTGTATTAAGAATGCTATTATTTTCCCTTATAACCCTGTTATAAGGGAAAATAATAAAATCTACACAACACCTAAATCAAACCCGAACTTCTGTGAAGAAGTCCGGATTCGGGTCTGGGTACCAAACATGGCAATTTTTCTCACACACGTGCAAAACGCATTAAAACGCTTTGCACTCGCGCAGAAAAATCGCGCATTTTCCCGCAACGCACCCGCATCTTGTCCGGCCCTCACACGCGATGCCCGTGTGAAAGAGGCCTAAGAAGTGCAGATGTGAAAACAGCCTTAGGATGCCTTCACACCTGGCAGATTTTGTGGCATAACGTTCTGAGACTGAAAATCAGTTCCTGAATGGGGCTTGCAGAAATCCATGTTCTTGCAGCCCGATTCAAATGAATGGAACTGATTTTCAGTCGCAGAATTTTCTGCCACAAAATGTGCCCCGTGTGAAGGCAACTTTAGAGTGCAGCTTGCCAAAAAAAAAAAAAGCACCTCACTTATTCTTCGAGTCCTTTTTTTGTTGTTGCCCATTTAGTATTTTATCACCTGGAGTTTCTTAATGGTGCTTTTTGTATGCCTTGTGTTTTTGTTTTTTAGGAAAGTTTCTACCCCCATGTAATGGCAATTCCTCTGTAGAGCAATATGCGGAAACTCTGCTGTTGCAAAAAACATAATGCAAATACAGCTTAAAAAAATAGGTCCTGTAGCACACACTAGCACTTACATTTTTTAAGCAGGACAAAAAAAATTCAATGTCTATGGTACAAAACCAAAGAATGCTGCAATAAGAAAAGCCATTGACTCAAAAAAATGCACCTAAGGGAAGAAAATAAGCCAATCCAAAAAAATATGTTTGTGTGTGCTGCCTTTCACATTTTGTATGTCATAAGTTATTACATGTAACATCTGCAGCTGCGTTGCTTCATTTGGGGTCAGCAGGAACAATCAAGTTGTTTCAGATCAAGCCCGGCAAAACATTTTTATGAAGATCTGTTCATTTACTGTGCACACTTGAGAATTTTCATACTGAAATTCAAAAGGGCCCTCCCCAAAGGGGAAAACAAACAGAAAACATCTCCAGAAAATGTCATTGCATGTTACAGCATTGAAGAGAGCCAGTCACTAGCACAGGGTGTCAGAAAGACTCCCTTTGGATAAACAATCCAGCTGCCGAGAGGTCGGAGCTCTTGACTGGGATTCTTTAGAGGGGCTCTTGCACAGTACACTGTATGGTAATTGAGAGACCCAATTGGCTGATTGGCTTATCAGGTCTAAATTGAACAGGAGTTCTGATGGGTTGATCAGGTGTCGAAGCACCCATGCTCTTGTTAGGGCTGCTTTCACACTCTGCAGATTTTGTTGCATAATTTTCCACCAGTGAAAATCTGTTCTATTCATTTAAATGGGGCGGCAAGCACGCAGATTTCTGCACGGCGAATGCTACTGATTTTCAGTTCTTCAACAAAATCCTTAGGCTACATGCACACGACCGTTGTGTGTTTTGCGGACCGCAAAACGCAGATCCGCAAAACACGGATGGCGTCCGTGTGCGTTTCGCAATTTGCGGAACGGCACGAACAGCCATTGATATAACTGCCTATTCTTGTCCACAAAACGGACAAGAATAGGACAGGTTATATATTTTTTGGGGGCCATGGAACGGAGCAACGGATGCGGACAGCACACGGAGTGCTGTTCGCATCTTTTGCGGCCCCATTGAAGTGAATGGGTCCGCACCCGAGCCGCAAAAACTGCGGCTCGGATGCGGACCAAAACAACGGCCGTGTGCATGAGGCCTTACACGTTCAGGTTTTTTATTCTGTTTTTGAAGCCAAAACCAAAAGGGGTATGTTCACGAGTAGGTTTTTCAACATGGATTGTGCTGTGGATTCCGTGTTGAAAATGCTTGGAAATTGTTTGTTGATTTACAGGGCACAGTTCGTTTTTTTTTGAGTTTTGGAAACCTCAGTGCAGATTCATTCTTGGTGCAGATTCCGCGTCAAATCCACATGACATGAGCTCACTACATCATATGATCCAGTGAGTTCCTATCTGGCCACGGGTCTATTGTGCTTTGCTCATATCGTCATTTGGGCCCGCGCA
This sequence comes from Bufo bufo, assembly GCF_905171765.1. Taxonomy (NCBI): domain Eukaryota; kingdom Metazoa; phylum Chordata; class Amphibia; order Anura; family Bufonidae; genus Bufo; species Bufo bufo. The sequence continues at coordinate 49,301,332 of NC_053399.1, forward strand.
CCAAGAGTTTGAGTTGTGTATTAGTGTGTAATTCTGTGATGTCTAATTTGGCTTGTACTTTGAATAGTAAAGTGTATTATATGTAATATGTTGACGCTATATAATTAACGATTATTATCACATTTTTCAGTTTTTTTTCCTCACTCCAGTCAATAAAATGGGCTTTAGTCACCCTCAAAACTGGATCTGTGCTGAGATTCTCATATTGGGCACACGGATCCAATGTATGAAAGGCTCCACTGACTTCTATGGTCAGTATGCTATCCGTTTCAAAGTCAAGCCACACCAATACTTTAGTGCAAGTTATATTTTAATATGATTTTAAAAAAATGACAGTTTCTGTAAAATTTCCACATAACTGAAGGAATATTGGACATTTATATATTTTTATATAACTAAATTGGACGTTTGGTCTGGTGATATGTTATAAGAAACTTACCCCTTCTTGGCCATTTGCCGTTGTGTTTGCCAGCATTTCTTGAAGGGCCCTGACAGAAAGGGACTGCTCCAGCACAAAATTACATATGCAAAGGTCAGGAGGAACATACTGTGGAGATAAAACACAAAAACTGCATTAATAAGTGCCACTACGTGAGTACCACGTTCAAGAAATTAATGACTCGTTGCAAGAGTTATATACGGTTATTGAATTTAGTCTTTTGTCAAAAAACTGTACACTTTATTACAATATAAGCACTTGTGTCAGGTGCCTCATGACACAGTATTTAACTGGTGTGCAATTTACATTTCTGGAACTTTTTTTTCCTTTGGCCAAAATCCAGTGGAAATGCTGCAAGGCTGTTGTGTTTCAGTGTAATCAAAATGCATTAAAAAAGGAGCTTATAGGGGTTGTTTGAGATTTTGATGACCTGTCCTCAGGTTCCTATCCTCTGGTGGTGGCCACTGCAGCCTCTTCCTCTGTCCCAATCCAGTGACCAGGGCTGAGGTGCAATACCAAGCACAGCCGCCATACAATGTACGGCACTGGGTTTGGTGAGCAGCGAGAAGGTCACAGCACTCACCAAAGAGTTCTTCAAACAGCTGATAGGTGGGGTTTTCAGTAATCGGACCCCCACTGATCAGATATTGATGACCTATATTAAGGATAGGCCATCAATATCAAAATGTCGGAAAATCCCTAACCTTGGCTTAAATAGAGTCTCGAGGATCAAGCAATATTTCTTCAAAGCACCCCATAAGATAGAAGTTCTCTTAAAGTTCAATTTTCCATCTGAAAAGCTGCATGAGGGCTTTTTTTTTGCAGGACAAGTAGTATTTTTAATTTCCACTTTGGTACTAAGAGGTCTTGTTACTAACAACAACCATACAGAGACCATTGGGGTCATTTATCAAACTGGTGTAAAGTAGAACTGGCTTAATTGCCCATAACAACAAACCTTTTCATTTTTGACAGCTCCTTTGTAAAATGAAAGGTGGACTCTTACTGGTTGCTATGGGCAACTAAGCCAGTTGTACTTTACACCAGTTTGATAAATTACCCCACATGTGTATTTTTTTCAGTTTCCAGAAAATAAAAGCTGGACTTCATTAAAGGGGGGTGTCTCAATTCAGAAAGTGGCATTTATCATGTACAGAAAGTTAATACCAGGCACTAACTAATGTATTGTGATTGTCCATACTGCCTTCTTTCTGGCTTGATTCATTTTCCCATCACATTATACACTGCTCGAGGGGTAACGACCACCCTGCAATCCAGCAGGGGTGACCATGCTTGCATAATGTAGCAAAAAACGCTGGCCTTTCTGGTGGCTGGGAAGGGGCGAGGGCATGCATAGTCATACATGCGCAGCAGCTCCTGTCCTGACCACCTCATACAGTCCTGATCAAAAGTTTAAGACCACTTGAAAAATGGCAAAAAATCATATTTCGCATGGCTGGATCTTAACAAGGTTCCAAGTAGAGCTTCAACATGCAAGAAAAGGGAGTGAGACAAAACATTTTTTGAGCATTCAATTCAATTTAATGAAAACAACAAATAAACTGAAACAGGCTGTTTTTCAGCTGATCAAAAGTTTGGAGATATGTAAATGACCCTGGTAAGGTGCCCAAGGGGCTGTACTAACCTTCCTGGTGCCCAGCCATGCCCCCTGTGAAGGAGCCCAGCACCGCCTGCGTCCTCCGAATCTCCTCCTTTCTTCACAGTTAGATTGCCGTAATCTTGCGATGCACGAGCTCGCGCATGCGCAGTGCCGGTATAGTGTTCCTTCCCTGTGCTGGTATCAGCCTCAGGGGAGGAACTGCGCATCGCGAGATTACGGCAATCTAACTGTGAAGAAAGGAGGAGATTCGGAGGAAACAGGCGGTGCTGGGCTCCTTCACAGGGGGCGTGGCTGGGCACCAGGAAGGTTAGTACAGCCCCTTGGGCACCTTACAAGACTCATTTACATATCTCTAAAATTATTTTTTAAACTAAATAAAAGCACACAGCTCTATAGGACCGGTATATTGTGGACATGCTAGCGGCGATCTAGCCGTACATGTCCGCATCTTTATAACCTAAAACGAGGTGACAGAATCTCTTTAAGTGCTGCTTGCTGTCCGAGACATATTTGAAGCTTAAAGGGGTTGTGTCACTTCAGCAAAAGTTAATACAAGGCACTTACTAATGTATTGTGATTGTCCATATTGCTTACTTTGCTGGCTGGATTAATTTTTCCATCACATTATACACTGCTGGTTTCCATGGTTACAGACCACCCTGCAATCCATCAGTAGTGGCCGTTCTTGCACACTATAGGAAAAACATCAGCCTCTCTGGTGGCCGGGACTGAAGGGAATCCATGTTATACAACATCTAGAAGCTTCTTTGTTTGTGTATAAGTTTCTATTCTCGGTATAACTTTCTGTTCTCTGTAAAATGAAACATCTCTTTGGCACTACTCCCAGATAATCCCCCAAATATGGAAGTTCCGCTTTTTGCTCTATTTGCCTGTAGAATAGAACGTGTTGATCTATGATAGGTTGAATTAATAACTTACGTTGATATGCTAATATAGGGGTGTAAAACCCCTCTTCTATATAATCTGTGTGTACTAATAATAAACTTCAGAGCGTTCATTCAGTACATCATTGTTGTGTCTGTTATTCCCTACTGAGTGAAGCGTTCTCCTGACGTCAGAACAAGACTCAAACCAAGCCGATACTAGAAGATCGATACCAGGGGTACCAAGTGGGAGGTTGAGATTTCCTAACAGGGACCATGGGAGCGCACATAGGCTAGTGCTTTATCCGAAATTGTGCAAACAAGACCACCACTGATGGATTGCAGGGTGGTCTGTAACCATGGAAACGAGCAGTGTATAATGTGATGGAAAAATCAATCCAGCCTGCAAAGGAAGCAAGATTGATAATAACAATATAATAGTAAGTGGCTTGTATTAACCCTTACTGACCAGCCTGTTTTGGGCCTTACTGACCAAGCGTTTTTCTCCCTTTTTTCATCGTCGCGTTCCAAGAGCTATAACTTTTATTTTTCTGTCTATGAGGGCTTGTTTTTTGTGGGACAAGTTGTAGTTTTTAATGGTGCCATTTTGGGGTACTCATAATTTTCTGATTAACTTTTATTAACTTTTTCTAGGAGGGAGATGGGAAAAACAGCAATACTGCCACTGCGTTTTTACGTTATAAATTTTACGGCGTTCATTTTTCGGTATAAATAACATAATATCTTTACTCTCTGGGTCAGTACAATTACAGGGATACTAAATACATAGCTTTTTTTTACGTTTTACTACTTTTATGCAATAAAACCCCTTTTTTTTTTAAAGAAAAAAATTATTTTGCATTGCCACTTCCCAAGACCCATAACTCTTTTATTTTTCTTTATATTGAGTTGTGTGAGGGCATGATTTTTGGGGGACGACTTGTATTTTAAATTGGTATCATTTTGGAGTAAATGGCGCTTTTTGATCGCTTGCTATTAAGTTTTTTTGGTGGCAACTAAGAATACCGTAAATTAGCGATTGTTTTTTTTATATATATATTTTTTTTTATTATGGCGTTCACCGTATGGGGAAATACCAAACGTATGGGGAAGATTTTTTTTTTTGCAATTTTTTTAAATTGAAAAGCATATTTTCAATGGAAAAAAAGTGTAATTTTTTAATGGGATTTTTTAAATTGAATAAATTCATTTTTTTTTTGTTTTTTTACCCCTCATAGTCCTACAAGAGAACTATAACAGACAGCTTTTTGATTGCTTTTAAAATGCAATGCACTATCCCTATAGTGCTTTTCTTTTTAATGGCAATGCTATTCTGACATTGACCAGCAGACTGCCCCAGAGAGGTGCAACCTGCTGGAAACACATGGGCACCCCGCAATCGGAGTCCGCTCCCTCTGTCAGCACTTTAGATGCAACGGGCGTCATTGCCTGCGGCATGTAAAGTGTTAAACAGCCCGGATAGGCATTAGTGTTGGGCGAGCGTGCTCGGCCGAAAACTTTTTTACTCGAGCATAGCGATGCTCGGCACATCGCGGTTGTAACGGACCGTTTCAGCAGACAAGGGGTTAAAATCCGTTTAGGCGATATGCCCCTTTCTGAGAGACAGGCACAGCTACTGCAGAACACCAAACTCCCGAACTGGATACAAAATAGCACTCCAAACTGGGACCTCACGAATAGCTGCTAGCAGACGAACAGGAATCAGCTTACACTCCTGGCAATCAGTCTCTAACAGCATACAGTGGATCCCCCCAATAACGAGACAAGGCTCCGTGTTGAGGGTCAAGCAGTGGTCTGAGGTGCTGGCACACCCAGCCTGGTTTTTATTACAGTTGTTGCAAATACAGGTCCGCCCACAGGGAGGTATAAAACAACCAAGCCCATCTGGTGTACACGCCCCTAGGGGACCAGAAGGAAGACTGTGACACAGGACAGACAGAGACAATACATCCCCACAATGCATCATGGTTTCCTCCTCTCTGCCCTGGAGACACCCGAGGAGTAATCCAATTATCTCTCAAGACAAAGGGAAATCACCAATACACATGTGGGGACAACAGAACAGAAATCACCATTTTAAACATACAATGTCACAACCCTTTTCAATACACAGACATTTAACATCCCAAAATGGCACGAATTAGACCAGGAGTTCAAGTTAGTTCAAGTCCTTTGTGAACAAATGAGGCCTGGCTGATAAGAGGGGCCATAATCTTGGGGCAAGAGGCCAGCAGCCAGGCCCCTCCAAAACCCAGTGGCGAGGTTGGTTTCGCCACATCGGTGTTCGGCCGAACACTGAGTGTGCTCAAGTGGGATGCTCAACTCTCCTCCCTGCACGTTTGTTGGCTGCTATGCAGTCAATAAACGTGTGCGGAGGTACTGGCACTCACTGTAATGCCATAGCCATGTTGGCTACTGGCATTACAGGGATTGGCTTGCCGTAACGCGTCATCGGATGCTCAGCCTTAGTCAGGGAGAGCTGCAGCAGAAGGGACAGATAGTGTAGGGACAGGAATAGTTTTTTTTTGCTAGGCAGGTTTTACTGGTGAAAGGTGTTAGAGACCCAAAAGTCCTTTTAAGGATTATTGTTTTATCTGGCTGCCATATATATTATTAGTGCAATCTGCGCTAAATTGCGTGCAATTGTTTGGCCGCTGCTGACAGAACTTCTGCTACATCTGTTGTGTTACATTTGCGCTGTGAAATTCAATGCAATTGCTTGGCCGCTGGTGACAGCGACATTACATCTCCAGTATAACGTTAGCGCATCCGAAATATCAGTGAAATTCAGTGTAATTTTTTTGCCGCTGGTGACAGCGACATTACCTGTACTACATCTCCTGTATAATGTTTGCCCATCCTAAATATCAGTGACATTCAGTCTAATTTATTTGCGCAAACACTTACAAAACCTGCGATACTGTACGTGTGTCATACTTGCAAGCATATATATACAATTTAATTTGCTGAAGGCAAGCAGTAAGGGACGGGGAAGTGGCAGTGCTGCTGATGGTGCACACAGAGGCCGTGTGTCACGAGGGTGTCAAGAGCCACGCCTGACTCCGTTATACCCGGGGTCAGGAAGTCGCAGCGGGTGGCTGCGCGCTCTATGTGTAAAGATGGTGCTGTTTCTTAATGGTAGCTTTCTGGGTTTGCCTTGCAACCCTTTTTGGCTCACTCAGGGATCCGTAGCTCCTTCTCCTCAGCTGTTTCTTGTCCAGCACTCCCAACCTCCTTATATTCCCCTCTCCCACTTCTCTGGTTGCCAAATATAGAGCTTCCTGCCTGGACTTCTATACTGACCCACTGGAGCTGAGTAGCTGTGATCCCTGGTTGTTGTTCCAGAACGTTACCCTCCGGATCCCTGTTGGACTTTTGTTGTCTGCTGTTGTCGTCCACCTGGGATTATATGTTTGTCTGTATTGTCTGTCCTCTCCTTGGTGTTTTCCTTTTAGTGTCAGTGGTGCGGACTAGTGATCCCACCGCCCCGTTCACTACGTAGGGCTCATCTTAGGGAAAGCCAGGGTTTAGGCACGTGATCGGCGTACGGGTGAGGAACCCGTCTAGGGACGTCAGGGCAGTCAGGTGCCAGCCTCAAGGTGAGTCAGGGGTCACCACCTTTCCCTCTCCCTTGGACAGGGCCTTCCCTTTTCCCTCCCCTTGCGTCACGTATGTGATCGGCACGCCGGTCATGACACCGTGGCCCTGGGCGTGGTAAAAATGTGCCTGCTGCCGAAGAGGAGGTGGTGGACGGTGAAATCACTGACCCAACCTGGGAAGGACGCAAGCTGAGCGAGGACAGCAGTACAGAGGGGGAGGGATCTTCAGCACTGCAACAGGCTGGAAGAGGCAGTGGGGTGGCAAAAGGGAGCAGACGGGTTCAGACCAAACAGGCCCGCAACTGTTCCACGGAGCACCCCCTTGCGGCAATCTTCCTTGCCAAGGGGTAGGTGATTCGCAGTCTGGGGCTTTTTTGAGGAAAGTGCGGACACTAAAAGAAATGTCATTTGCAATCTGTGCCATACCAAAATGATCAGGAGGGGCGTGAACACTAGCAACCTCACCACCAGCATGATCCGCCACATGGCATCAAAGCACCCTAATAGGTGGGCCAAACGCCTGGGTCCACAATCAGTGTCTGCGGGTCACACTACTGCCTCCTCTTCCCCTGTGTTACGTGCTGGCCAATTCCCTGTCCAAGACGCAGGCCCGGATGCCTCCCGCCCTGCACTTGGACCTTCGCAAGCACATCCACGTCTGTGTCCCACCGCAGCGTACAGATGTCCATACCCCAGGCCTTTGAACGAAAGTGCAAATACCCAGCCACCCACCCACAGGCACTAAATGTGCACCTTTCCAAATTGCTGGCCCTGGAAATGTTGCCAGTTAGGCTTCTGGACACTGATGCTTCTGCAGCCTGATGGCGGTGGCCATCCCTCGTTGCTCAGTCCAGCCGCCACTAATTTTCCCGGTGTGCCGTCCCCACCTTACACCAGCATGTGTCCCATAACATCATCCGTGCAATGACCAACGCAGTTATTGGGAAGGTCCACTTAACGACTGACACATGGACAAGTGCATGTGGCTAGGGACGCTATATTTCCATGATGGCACAATGGGTGAACGTTGTGGAGGCGGGGAGCAAGTCATACCCTGGGATGGCACAGGTGCTAATGACGCCAAGGATTGCAGGCCCTACTTCCATCAGGATTTCCACCACCACCTACATTAGTGGCTGAAACCCCCCCCCCCCTTCTCCTCCTCCACCTCCTTCTCCACTTCCACCTTCGAATTTCTTATCTTACAGCACCAGTCAGCCATCAGTCAGTAGCTGGAAGCAGTATAGCACTGCAGTGAGAAAGCGGCAACAGGCCATTCTGAAACTAATTTGCTTAGGTGACAAACAGCACACTGCCGCAGAGCTGTGGCAGGGTATAACGGACAAGACTGAGCTGTGGCTCTCGCCACTCAACCTACAACCAGGCATGGTTGTGTCTGATAATGGCCGTAACTTGGTGGCGGCTTTGGAGCTTGGCAAGCTCACACACATACCATGCCTAGCCCACGTCTTCAACTTAGTGGTTCAGCGGTTTCTCAAAATCTACCCCAATTTGCCTGAGCTACTGGTGAAGGTGCTCCGCGTGTGTGCCCATTTCTGAAAGTCATCTACAGCTGCCGCCGGTCTGGCAACGCTGCAGCAGCACTTGAAATTGCCAGCTCACCGACTGTTGTGTGACGTGAACACGCGCTGGAACTCCACGTTCCACATGTTGGCCAAGCTTTGTGAGCAGCAGAGGCCAGTAGTGGAATACCAGCTGCAACATGATGGTCACCTTTCCAGTCAGCTTCTACTCCTCACAAGCGATGAGTGGGCATGGATGTCTGACCTCTGTGAGATTTTACTCAACTTTGAGGAATCAACACAGATGGTGAGCGGCGATGCTGCAGTTATCAGCGTAACCATTCCACTTCTGTGTCTACTGAAACGCTTGCTGCTCACAATGAAGGCGGACGCTTTGCATGTGGAAGAGGTGGAAATGGGGGAAGACAGTACACAGGGTGATATCCAGACCACCCTCCGTTCGTCTTCTCAGCGCGAATTGGATGATGATGAGGAGGAGGAGGAGCAGGAGACGGTTGCCTCCGCTACAGAGGGTAGTACCCATAGCAGGTTTATTCCATCTGTTCAGCGTGGACAGGCCGAAGAAGAGGATGAGGAGATTGAGAGTCATCCTCCTGATGAGGACAGCGAAGTCTTGTCTGTTGTGACTCTGGCACACATGGCTGACTTTAAGTTATGCTGCCTTTCCCATTACCCTCGCTTTATACGCATTTTGGACAAAACCGATTACTGGTTGTTCACCCTTCTCGACCCCTGCTAAAAAGATAACTTCTCATCTCTCATTCCTGAGGTGGAGAGGACTAGCAAAATGGTGCAATACCAGAAGGTCCTTGTGGAAAAATTGCTCCAAAAATTTCCAGCTGACAACGCTGGCGGCAGAGTACGTAGTTCCTTGGGCAACCGTGGAGGAGAGACTAGGGGAACACACAGCAGTTCCAACAGAGGCAAGGCAGCACTCTCCAAGGCCTGGGACAGTTTCATGACACCCCGCCAGCACCCTCACCCTGATGCGCGGGCTAGTGTAACAAGGAGAGAAAAGTTTTGGAAGATGGTGAAGCAGTATATAGCAGACTGCGTCAGCGTACTCAATGATCCCTCTGTGCCTTACAACTATTGGGTGTCCAAGCTGGACAAGTGTCACGAACTGGCGCTCTACGCCTTGGAGCTGCTGGCCTGCCCTGCCGCCAGCTTTTTGTCAGAGCGGGTATTTAGTGCTGCTGGGGGCATAATAACTGATAAGCGCATCCGACTGTCAACTGAAAATGCTGACAGGTTGACTCTTTTCAAAATGAAGAAGGCCTGGATTGCCCCTGACTTCTCTACTTCACCAGAGGAAAGCGGCTGAACATAAAGGCACTTTAAATGTGGCTTTTATGGTGTATTGAATACACCACAAAAAAGGGTATATGGTTCATTCTTCCTTTTATCGTCCTCCTCCATCATATCAACATGCTTATTAGGATGCCCTCACTCCTAATGTTTTTGAGGGTCAGCTCAGCAGCAGACCCTCACCCCTAATGTTTTTAGGGGTCAGCTCAGCAGCAGATCCTCACCCCTAATTTTTTAGATGGTCAGATCAGCAGCAGGCCCTCGCCCCTATTGTTTTAGAAGGTCAGATCAGCAGCAGAACCTCACCCCTACTGTTTTAGGTCAGATCAGCAGCAGACCCTCAACCCTAATGTTTTAGAAGGTCAGATCAGCAGCAGGCCCTCGCCCCTAATGTTTTAGAGGCCACCAGCAGGCTTTTGCTCCTAATGTTTTGGAAGGTCACCAGCAGGCCATCAATCATAATTTTTCAAGGGTGTGTATGATGCCCTTCTTTATTTGTAATAAAGGGTGTATTGGAGTGCCGGTTCCTTGTAATTTTTGGCAGTCCTTTCACTTAGTGCATAGGCTTTATGAGTGTAGGAGTCCCACTACCTGAACAATTGTACCACAATGTGAATGAGGCCCTCCTTTATGTGATATACAGGTTGTATCGGAGTACCTCTTCCTTGTAGTTTTTGACAGCACTTGCACTTTATATACAAGTAAATATACAGGAAAGAATGTTTTCTAACAATTTTTCCTCTAAAATCCATTTTATCTTCAGTTTGGTGCGTATTATTGTCAGTCTTTAAAAGTGGCGTACTACTCGGACAACATCGTTCCCAGCAGCGACCTGGGAGTCCAAGATGCATCCAGACATCCTCCCTGTGCTGTTCCTGAACCATTTAGGTGGTGTTTCCATCAATTTCTGACCTTTTCCTATGAACAGACACCCTCCCCTCTTCAGAGCAGGGGGTGCCTGGTTAAATGCTCGGGTTCTCCCATTGACTTCCATCGAGCGCTTTGGTGCTCAATCAACACTAATCAGCACTCCTGCTGGTCCGGGTTGTTAAAGCAGGGACGCTTTTTTACAGCGGCCCAGCTAAGGCCCCTTAGTGACCGCCATAAAAAGGTGGTCACTAAGGGGTTAACTTTCTCTACATGATAAATGCCACTTACTGAAGTGAGACAACTGCATGCGGATCCTGAGTCACGACCATGTCCATGGTCGTGACAGATAGGCTGGGTTTAAAGGGGGTGGGTTTTGAAGGGCTTTGGAAAAGGGGGGATTGGTTGCCTTAAGTTTAAGGGGAGTGGTCAAGGGGTTAAATAGTTATAGCCAAGGGAGGAAAGGGGCCATTTTAAGTTTTGGGAAAAGAGCTTAGTGGTACCTGAGATGGAGCAGCTTGAAGCGACCATTAGCCAGCTAAGGACAGCAGCGGAGGTCTGCGGTGCAGGATGGATCCAGGAGCAGGTGCAGCAGATGCTTCGGGGGGCGGCTGAGGCTCCAGCTTTGCCTCAGCCCATATTAAACCGGCCACGACGGGCCAGGCCGCCGGCACACTACAGCCCACAGTCCTCACAGCCCACCCGGGCTCAGCGCCGCATACAGAGCCCCTCCAGGGACCCTCCACGCCGGGGGTCGGAGGGGACCGCTACCGCTACTCCCCGGCATGGGAGGAATCCGAATTGTAGGCGGAGCCTGCGAGGTGGCCGGGCGGCGTGGGATCTGGACCAGGTGCGGGGGTCGCCAGCCCAGGACCGGAGGAGGAGGCCCCCCAGCGTGTACAGGACGTCGAGAGGAACGGGGCTGCTCCAGCGATATCCGGCAGCAGGCCCGTGTCACCAGCATCCACGCTGCAGGGAAGAAGAAGCTCCGCCCCCTCTGAGCAAGCCCGGGAAGGTGGAAGATCTAACGTCTCTAGCCTGGGCCTGGCTAGGGGATTGGATGAAGAGGCGACGACGCGGAGGATCGGTCTGCTGGAGTCAGGATCTGCGGCTGATGGGGACACAGCACCCAGGCAGCCAGGTGAGGCCTCATGGGGAACGTTAGCGCAGGTAGCATTGGGGGGCCCCCGTTAGATCTTGGCAGGGGTTTAGGTAAATTATTGGGGGGGCTGGCGGGTTTGCTCCCTCTGGATAAATTTAACCTGGATAGGGTAAGAAGGGATGAGGGTAAGAAGGAAGAAGAGGAGAAGCGGAGGTATCGCTTGATACCGCGGACCCTTGCAAACTGGTTGCAGGCGTTCGCGATACTGGCAAGCGTGATAGGGGAAAAGGCGCCAGAGTGCTGTTCAGTGCTGTTCTGCTATTTGGATGCAATTTGCGAGGCGTATAGGGTATATGGGGGGATAGCGTGGTTGCGGTACGACGAACAGTTTCGGCAGCGGAAGGCGGTGCGTCCTGAGATAAAGTGGGACCATAAGGATATAGCATTGTGGTTGAAGGTTACTGCGCCGGTTAGACAGGGCCAGTCCTTTTGGGGGGATTCAGGAGGTGGAGGGCAGACCAACGTTGCTTCAGCCTCAGCGAAGGGCCTTTGTTTCGCATTTAATGACGGAACCTGTAAATTCGGAGCGAAGTGTAAATTTAAACACGAGTGCTCGGTTTGTGGGGGTCGCACGGAGCTGCGCGGTGCTTTAGGGGCAACAGACAAAGAGGGGGGAACTTCAATAGCAAAGGGGGAAACGCCGGTACGTCTGGGAAGGATAGGCCCGTTTCTAGACAGATACCTGGATAGGGAGCGGCCACGTTATTAAGGGAAGGGTTTTCGGTGGGGTTCAGAATCCTGTTTGTTCAGGGAGAGGCAATGTTGTTTAATCCTGTTTGTTCAGGCAGAGGCAAGGTCGGCGTTGGAGCATCCGGAGGTAGTGGCAGAGAAACTTAGTAAAGAAGTCAGTCTAGGCAGGATGGCGGGCCCATTTTTGGACCCGCCATTGCCGAATTTGCGGGTGTCACCTTTGGGGGTGGTTCCGGAGAAGGAGATGAATACGTTTTGTGTCATGCCCTGCTCAGGTTACATGCGGAGGTCTGCCAGGTTAGCAGCACGTGTGTAGTTTTTTGTTTTTGTTTTGGAGTTGAGCTGTATCCGCCTCCCTTCAGGTGCACTGGGTGGGGTCGTTTGTATGAGTTTAAATTACGCCCCTTCCCAGTGTCCTGTGCGGGTTATAGCTTCTATCTTGCTCAGTGGAAGGAAGGAAAGAAGGATTGCTGTATCTGCTCTGTGACAAGATAAGTTGGTTTCGTTTTCTTGTGTGTGTTCTGTCTAGGCTGTTAGAGAGACGCCTGCCTCTTCCAGGTCTGAGGAAGCAAGCTGTCTCTTTCCCCCTGTCACCATCTTAGGGATTTTAGGGAATCTTCAGCCTTAGGCACGGGGGCACGTTTATTCCCACCTCTAGGGTCTGAACGTGGGCACAGAAGTCTAGAGCTGGTAGGGATTTGTAAGGAGGTGACCTTTATCCCCAGCTTCTGGCCTAGACACTTGTTTGTGGATTTCTGTTGTATCTTGTATCCTGTCCAGCGTGACATTTCGGCTTATTCATCATCTGTCTTTTCCGAAGGGATCGTCGGTCAATGACGGTATAGTTCCCTGTCGTGCGCATACTTCGAGGCGTTTAGCTCGTTCTTGGAGTGGGCAGTGGCGGATTCGTCGGGTTGTGAATCTTTCATTCATTACCTGGACAATTTCCTGTGTATTGGTCCCCAGGGTTCTAGAGTGTGCGCATTGTTGTTACATACGTTGGAGTCGCTGTTTGGGGGTTTTGGGGTCCCGTTGGCAAAAGATAAGATGGTTGGGCTGGTTACGGAGCTGAGTTTTTTAGGAATAGCGATTGACACAGACAGGATGGAATGTAGATTGCCCTTAGATAAATTAGTTGATTTGAAAGGAGAGGTAGCGAGGGTGTGTCGTTTAAAAAAATTACAGTTGCGGGAGCTTCAGTCACTTCCTGGAAAGCTCAACTTCGCGTGCCGGATTATGCCCATGGGGAGGGTATTTTGTAGAAGGTTGGCAATGGCAACGGCGGGAGTGGTTTCACCACATCACTACATTCGTTTAGGGAAGTAATTGAGAGCGCACTTGAAAGTGTGGAGTTCATTTCTGGAAAATTATAACAGTCGCTCTCTATTCATGGGTGATGTGGTGAACTCTTTTGATTTTGATTTTTCAGATGCGGCGGGGAGCGGGAAGGTGGCCAGGACAGCTGGGTTGAGAAATGTTGGGTAAAAAATTTTGCATTGTTGGAACTTTTTCCCATAGTTGTGGCGGTGATATTGTGGGGAGAGGTTTTTCGGGACAAAAAGGTGCGGTTCCACTGTGATAACCTGGGGGTGGTGCAGGCGATAAATGGGTTGTCGGCTTTGGTGGTGCGGTTACTGCAATGGTTGGTGTTGGAGTGTCTGTCGCTCAATGCATGGGTGGTGCTGGTTTATGTTCCAGGGGTTGACAACAGCATAGCTGACGCTTTTTCTCGTTCACAGTGGGATCGTTTCCGGCAGCTGGGCCCAGACGTGGAAGAATTTGGGAGGGAGTGCCCGAGTTGTCTATGGGTGGTACTGGAAAAACCATAACGGGTCTCATTCGGGCATCGCTGGCGCCCGGCACGTGGGTGACGTACTTGAAAGCGTGGCAGTACTGGTGCAGTAAGTTGGGGGTTGGGGACGGTGAGTTGGAGGTTCCGATGCTATTGTTTGTGGGCCACTGTAGAGAGGAGGGTTGGTCGGTGGTGAAGATGAACAGTTGCATGGCCGGGCTGGCTTTTGGGTTTAAGTGTAGGAAGTGGCCAGATGTGACGAAGTCCTTTTTTGTGGTGCGGGCGTTGAAGGGGTGGCGTCGGGCGCGGGCCGGGGAAGATAGAAGGAGACCAGTGTTCTTTAGGTTATTGTTGAAGCTGAGGGAGCAGTTGGGGGAGGTTTGTAGTTCCGGCTCGGAGGAGCGGTTATTTAGATTGGCCTTTTCATTGGCGTTTTTTGGGGCTTTGCGTTTGGGGGAGTTGGTTTGCCCGACGGTCCGGCGAGCAGGGGGGTTACAAAAGGGGGATGTGGAGTTGTTCCACGATAAAGTGGCGAATGAGGAATTCCAACCTAAGACAGATGCAGAGGGAAGGGGGCAGAGAGTAGTGCTGTTTTGCGTTCCGGGTTGTGCTATGTGCCCAGTTCAATGACTGGGGGGATAGGAGGAGCGGGGCATTGCCGTTGTTAGTAGATAGGGACGACTCTTTTTTTTGTCTCGTTTCCAGTTTTCAGCAGTTTTTTCAAAATGTTTGGTTCGGCTGGGGTTGGGTCATGAAGGGTACTAGAGTCATTCCTTTAGAATTGGGGCGGCGACGGAGGCAGCGAGGTGAGGGTTGGGCGACGAGATCATAAAACTGATTGGGCGATGGGAGTCTATTCGTTTTAAATCCTACATTCGCTAGTTTGTAAGGGTCAAATAAAAGGGCGGTTTGTTGGGACGTCTGAGTTGTTATTGCTGGTTTGTTCTTGGTTTTGTTTTTCTCATTGCAGGTGCGGTGCCAGCCCTAGTGTGGATCCTCGGACATTCTTATGTCTTCTGGGGGGCCGTCCGGGCAGCGGTTCGGCAGGACGGTCAGCAGTTGGGGTTTTCAAGGTCCGTGGCGGTGGTAAGATGGCTGGGGTGCAGGGGCATAGTTTGGGCAGGGGTGTTGCCAGAGATTCACCGGTTTGTGAGGCAGGATAGGGCACCCGAGGTGTTAGTACTGCATGTGGGCGGTAATGATCTGGCGGCACGGCCTTTCCGCGAGTTATTGCAGGACATTAAATTTGACCTGCTGAGGATATGGGCGTTGTTCCTGCGAATGGTAACAATCTGGTCCGACATAGTCCCGAGGATGGTGTGGAGGGGTGCCTGTTCAGTGGAGGGCGTTAACAGGGCGAGATTCAAGGTGAACCGGGCAATAGGTTGATTCATGGCCAGGAATGGAGCGGTGGCAGTGAGGCACATGGAACTCGAGAAGGAAGTGGGGGTTTTTTGGAGGTCTGACGGTGTGCACTTAAATGCAGTCGGTTTGGATATGTGGAACCTAGCGATACAGGAGGGTATTGAAGTGGCTTTGAGGTTATGGAGGGACGCACAGAATTAAGGGGTCAAGTCTCCGCGTCAATGGCGGGGGGAGGTCCTTGAAGTTGGTTATATTCACAGAGGAGGATGCTGGGAGGGCTCCATGGTTGGGGCTGGACTCCCAGTGGTGGCGGATTTAAAAAGGGCCATTCAGTGGTGCTTCTGAGCTGGTGGGCAATGGCTGGAGGCAAGATGGCTCACCCTGGTGGGGTATTTGCAGTTGCTTGGGGCTTCAAGGACCTTCTCTCGGAGGGAATTGTTATTTAATATATGTTCATGGTTTTTATATGTTTTTTATATGTTTTCTGCTGTGGCCGATTTATTCCAAACACTGTGTCTGAGTTTCATTGAGGAATGTTGGGGATAGAACACTGGGGGGGAGGTAATTTATCGGGGGAATGGGGGAGGGGGGTAAGTTGAGGAATAGGGGAGGATTACAGGGGTCGGTCGGTACCAATACCACAGTCATGTGCCTGGGGGGGAACCGTTTTTTGTCATGGCACTTTCCTATTCCTGCTGCTAGTTTATTTATTATGTCAGATACTGTGTATTATATGTCTTTTTATTAATAAAGGATGAAGTTACATTATATGTGTGTTTTCTCATTTTTGGTGAGTGTCTGAAATAAAGCAAGAGTTTGGACATTATAACCGTGTCTGCGAAGATGTATGTGAGTGTGACCCCCTGAAAAGAGATGATCCCTTACAGTACGCATTAAATAATTTCTTCCTTGTCCTTTCTTAAGTTGTACTCTGATCTGCTGTGTACAACCTTCCCTGTTGGTATCTCTAAAACACTGGCCTACCATAAGAGGAGCAAAAGTAGAGCAGAGAGAGCTCATAGCTGCTGAACATGTATGATGTTGGATCTACTGTATTTCAGAAGCAGCATCACCGCTTCCTACTTGAGCTGCAGAATCCGCAGCAGCAAAATTGTAAGAAATTTTTGATGAAGATAATGTAAAAAGCTGGTTCTTTTTCCATTTATAAGAAATGAACCATCTATACCAGAGGTTCTCAACCTAGGGGTCGCGACCCCTTTGGGGGTCGATCGGCCCTTTCCAGGGGGTCGCCTGAGGCTTCCTATTGTGGGTCGTCTGCACAACGGCCCCTTATCCTCGCGCACAGGAAGTGATGTCCTATCACTGCCTGTGCTTGAAGGAGCCTGACGTCTGGACGGGTAAGTCGGGCCGCCTGTCTGCTGAGGTCCGAGTTTTTTCGTTAATGACACCGCCGCTGAGCACCACTGCCACCAATGATTTAATTGAGCCGGGCTAATTTTATTTTAATTATTTGGCTGAGCAAGGCTTAATTTATTTGGGGGGACATGAAGCACCGCTGATTTATTTATTTGGGGGACCCTGAGCACTTCTGATTTATTTATTTGGGGGACCCTGAGCACCATTGATTTATTTATTTGGGGGGGGGACCTGAAGCACCGCTGATTTATTTATTTGGGGGACCCTGAGCACTTCTGATTTATTTATTTGGGGGACCCTGAGCACCATTGATTTATTTATTTGGGGGAAACCTGATGCACCACTGATTTATTTATTTGGGGGTACCCTGAGCACCGCTGATTTATTTATTTGGGGGAGACCTGAAGCCCCGCTGATTTATTTATTTGGGGGACCCTGAGCACCACTGATTTATTTATTTGGGGGTACCCTGAGCACCGCTGATTTATTTATTTGGAGGAGACCTGAAGCCCCGCTGATTTATTTATTTGGGGGACCCTGAGCACTTCTGATTTATTTATTTGGGGGGGGACTTGAAGCACCACTGATTTATTTATTTGAGGGGTACCCTGAGCACCACAGATTTTTTTTTGATTTTTTTTTTGGGGGGGGGGGGGGTACTGTGAGCACCACTGAGTTATTTATTTGAGGGGTACTGTGAGCACCACTGATTTATTTTTTAGGGGGTATTTGTGGTTTATTATTTATTTTAAAGTTATTTATTTGGTTTACAAATATTTTGTATTTATGCTAAAGTTCTGTGGTTATGAATGAATACTTGTGTATTTGAATTAACATTTGGTGTATTGGTGTCTGTGCATGTTTTTGGTGGGTCATCATAACAGTAGCAAAATTAGTTATGACGTAGCAAGGAAAAAAATTTAATGGTTGGGGGTCACCACAACATGAGGAACTGTATTAAGGGGTCACGGCTTTAGAAAGGTTAAGAACCACTGATCTATACAAATGCAATGTGACGTTGCCCATGGCTTTTAGCCTTCAAAACAGAGTACATGTCACCAAACATGTCACTGGGAGATCCAAGGGCAGTTCGCCACTGTCAAGATGCTGCAGTTTCCATAGCTCAGGCTCCTAGATCCCTTTAGGTGTCATAAAAGTGAGGTGGAATATTGGCGCTAGCTGCCTTGAAATTTCAGGTTTTATGTGAAGATACTGTGACATCATGAGCCCATTTGTCTTCTTAGGTGTCTCACACAATATCTGTTGGAAACAGAATTTATTGTCGTCCTCCCCCACGTGACTCACAAACTCCTACTCTATTCTTTACACTCAACAACTGTGCAGTCATATGTAGAATATCTATTACACAAATAAAGTGCTTCAAGGTCATCAAATAGGATGCTATCAAAAGTCCTCCTACTGCATGATGTGCATGATAACAGAGCTACCATTAAGTTGATATACACATATTTAACCGCTTCCTGACACAGAAAATTTCCATTTCTGAATCTTTGATTTTCGCTCGCTGCCTTCCCAGAGCCATAACTTTTTAAATTTTATGTTCATGCGGCAATGCCCATGATGTTGATTTTCTTTTTTTTATTATTTAAGCATTTTTACTTTCAGCAGATTGCAATTTCTATATTACAATTCAGTGCTGCCACCTGCTGGCATGCATTGTAATATACAAGTAATGAGCCTGGAAGCCTAGTTCAGACTCAGGCTCATTACGTACATGGAATGCCTTACCTGATTTCCGCCCGGGGGAGGTGTTCCTACCCAGGAAATGTGTGCTTCCGGCTGCTTAGATGCTGTGGTCACATTTGACCATGGGTTAAATGTCTGCGATTGGCATTAGTGCTGATAATGGACATTCTCATCAGGTGTCTGCTGTATGAAACAGCATGCACCCGCTAGCTATGGTGCTCGCTTTTGAGTTGGCGCTATCTTTAAAGACTCGACATCTGATGTCGGGAAGTGGTTAATCAGACTAGAGAGGTGACAAGTTAATAAATGTCTGTATGCTGTATTTTACAGTATAACATTGGTTGGAGGGTAATTATTTAATATGCACTAGATGTACCAATGAATACACGACAGTGGTACAGCTTCTAAAATAAGAGAATGATGAGAACTACATTAAGGGTATGGTCACATTTGGCATATAACTATGCAGATTTTCTGCAGCGGAATTGTGTGTGGGAAAATTTGCAGCGAGTACAGTTGAAGCAAAGTGGATAAGATTTTGAAAAATGTCATCCATGCGCTGCAATAAGTTTCCACAATGGAATCCACACATGACTTGACATGTTGTCCGACTTTGAAATCCACTGAAATTTATGCCGTGGATTTCCACCACGGATTTCACCATGTTGAATGTTGAGGGTGAAATCCGCAGCACATCCATGTCAAAAGTGCACACCATACACAGCTGATTAATGTCAGTTGAACTCGCCAATTTACTAATGTATTGTAAGGCCCCTTTCACACGAGCGAATTTTCCGCGTGGGTGCAATGTGGGATGTGAACACATTGCACCCGCACTGAATCCTGACCCATTTATTTCAATGGGTCTGTGTACACGAGCGTTTTTTTTCACTCATCAGTTCTGCGTTTTTCACGCAGCCCTGGCCCCCATAGAAGTGAATGGGGCTTCAGTGAAAAACACATTGCACCCGGAAGCAAGTGCGGATGAAATGCGTTTTTTAACTGATTGTTGTTAGGAGATGTTGTTTGTAAACCTTCCGTTTTTTATCATTAGCATGAAAAATGCATCAAAACGCATTGCACTCGCGCGGAAAAAACGGAACAACTGAACGCAATTGTAGACAGAACTGACTGAACTTGCTTGCAAAATGGTGCGAGTTTAGATGAACGCATCCAGACCTAAACCATCACGCTCGTGTGAAAGAGGCCTAAAGGGGGACAGGACGGATTGGGCAGTTGGATTTCAACATGCCTAGTCTATCTTATCCTGGGGAGATTAGCCCACCTCCAGAGGTGTCTGCCACGGGTTCCCCATTCACAACACATGCATTCTTGGCAGAAGGGGAACAGGAGATAAAGCTGTTGGCCAAATAAGAGTTTGCCCAAAAAATGTATAGTTCACAATTCAGTCTACGTTGCTTTGGCAGACACACCCCAAACAACAGAGATGAGCTCTTGAAATGCAATGCAACCTGAAAGGATTTTCACTTTGTACATCCCATTATTGTGCAATGCTTGGTGTAAAGACTACACTTCCCAAAATCCAAATCACGTTCTGTGCAGACACTGAGCCAGACGCAAATAGAGGAGGATGTGAAGAGTTCGGGATGATTAGTACGGGCTGAAACTCAGGATTAATAAAAAGTATAGGAAGCTAAAAAACTAAAGTTTTTTTTTAAGATCTTTATACTGTAGGCAGATTACATCAAGATGTGAAATGAAACTGGGAGTATACACTTACCCAGGCTCGGACTGGCCCACAAGGGTGGCCCCCTAGTCTCCCACCCCCTGCACAAGTGGCACATAACACAGTAGTCTTACTGTACTACATGCATATATTTAATGTACAACATCTAAACCAGCCTATGTTCATATAAAAAACTTCATAGATTATTATAGACACTCCCCAGTTTATTATTATAGACCCGATCAGAGCGGAGATGACTTCTAGGTGTAGAGGAAGCTACCAGTGTCCTCTTCTCCCCAGGACCTACCTTCTCAAAGTTGCTGCAGGGACCCCCATATTCAATCATCTGGTAGCATCTTGCTGCTTTGTGAGCAGGTAATATTTGAATGTATCCGTACGGTGGGCCCCCCAAATACATTTTACTGGTGGGCCCTAGGCACCCCAGTCCGACTGCACTTACCATTTACCAACATAATAAAAAAAATAGGTAGATTTTATGTACATAGAAGTCCAGGGGCAGAACATTGAATCTTTGCCAGGGAAAAAGAAATCGTAGCTCAGCTATGACTGAGCAATAGGCAAACACTTAATAAAGCCAGATCCCGACTGCAACAGAAAGAAATCCTCTGGAAACTGCTTTATTGTATAGTTTCTAAGCCCGTCTCCCAGCTTTTGCTTTATACTACGACGATCAGAGCCCGAAAATATGTTTTTCAGTTCTGTCATGCTATCTGGATTTCTTTTCAAATGGCTGACACAGTATCATTACTTTGTGACCTTCACCAAGTACTTCACCCTCCTTCCAAATGTAAAATTAGAACTTGACGGAGCAGCGCTGTATTAGCTTCTTGTATACTTGTCAATGTGATGATTGAGAGAATGGTTTCGAGCTGAATCAGCAGGTGTACTCCTCATGCTCGATACTCCAATGTGTATGAGCCCAGAACACTCAAACGTGTTTTCATACTTTTATTCTAACCCAATCTTCAACCACTAGAATGCATATCCGTATCCAGTTACTCCCAAACAGGACACAGCTCACACATACAGTTGGCGTCCCTCCAGGATGAATACAGGTCATGAATGGAGGGCTTTTTTTCCTATCAGGTCATACGGGGGCCAGACATTGGCACAAAAGCCTTTTAGATGCAGATATCACACGTGGGTGTTGGTATTCAACAGATGCTAATGTCATTAAGTATGAATGTTTTACCATAGTAACATCTCTACACAGATACTTCTGCAATCAGTGCGAGCAAGGGCTTCCCTGAACCACAGTAGGTGCCGGTCAAAAAATAATGAGGTGACAAGTTCAATCCAAGGCTGGGTTCACATAACATGTTTAACATATATCTGGGAAAATAAGGATGCAAAAACGTAGTACACTGCGCTTTTCCACCCTGAGGTGTCTGCCAAAAAAAGTTACATGTTATATATATATACAGTACAGACCAAAAGTTTGGACACACCTTCTCATTCAAAGAGTTTTCTTTATTTTCATGACTATGAAGGCATCAAAACTATGAATTAACACATGTGGAATTATATACATAACAAACAATTGTGAAACAACTGAAAATATGTCATATTCTAGGTTCTTCAAAGTAGCCACCTTTTGCTTTGATTACTGCTTTGCACACTCTTGGCATTCTCTTGATGAGCTTCAAGAGGTAGTCGCCTGAAATGGTCTTCCAACAGTCTTGAAGGAGTTTCCAGTGATGCTTGGCACTTGTTCGCCCTTTTGCCTTCACTCTGCGGTCCAGCTCACCCCAAACCATCTCGATTGGGTTCAGGTCCGGTGACTGTGGAGGCCAGGTCATCTGGAGCAGCACCCCATCACTCTCCTTCATGGTCGAATAGCCCTTACTTTCAAAGTTTTCCCAATTTTTCGGCTGACTGACTGACCTTCATTTCTTAAAGTAATGATGGCCACTAGTTTTTCTTTACTTAGCTGCTTTTTTCTTGCCATAATACAAATTCTAACAGTCTATTCAGTAGGACTATCAGCTGTGCATCCACCTGACTTCTCCTCAACGCAACTGATGGTCCCAACCCCATTTATAAGGCAAGAAATCCCACTTATTAAACCTGACAGGGCACACCTGTGAAGTGAAAACCATTTCAGGGGTCTACCTCTTGAAGCTCATCAAGAGAATGCCAAGAGTGTGCAAAGCAGTAATCAAAGCAAAAGGTGGCTACTTTGAAGAACCTAGAATATGACATATTTTCAGTTGTTTCACACTTGTTTGTTATGTATATAATTCCATATGTGTTAATTCATAGTTTTGATGCCTTCAGTGTGAATCTACAATTTTCATAGTCATGAAAATAAAGAAAACTCTTTGAATGAGAAGGTGTGTCCAAACTTTTGGTCTGTACTGTATATAGTGACATAGTGAGGGGTTGTGTCTGGCAAGGCAGGTATTTTCCTCCCAGCATGTGCGGCTGGGCTAGTTTTCAGCCAGGTGAGGTCAAATACCGGACCGGAGTTTAAGTGCCGGTCCGGGTTTTGGCAGCACCTGGCTGTCCTTAATTAGGCAGCTGGGCTCAGCAGAGATGTCTCTGTTTTTGGGATCTGAGGCTTTATGCAGTCCTGGAGGGCTGAGAGAGACGCACTCTGGTGAAACAGGCCCCCTAAAGCCTGCTGTGGACTACTGGAGGCAGAACTGCCACCAAGGTGACTTGTGTTATATGAACTTTCCATTGTGTGTGAATTAACACCAAGACTGCAAAGTTACGTGCTGTTTTGTGCAATTTCCTCAAGTGTGAATAAACACTGACGTTTTGAGTTAAGAACTTGTATTTTGCCTCTGCACTGCACCCGCTTACCCTATCTACCAGAGCAAAACAATATATATACAGTGGATATAAAGTCTACACACCCCTGTTAAAATGTCAGGTTTCTGTGATGAGACAAAGATAAATCATTTCAGAACTTTTTCCACCTTTAATGTGACCTATAAACTGTACCACTCAATTGAAAAATAGACTGAAATCTTTTAGGTAGAGAGAAGAAAAAATAAATAAAATAAATATGGTTGCATAGGTGTGCACACCCTTAAACGAATACTTTGTTGAAGCACCCTTTGATTTTATTACAGCACTCAGTCTTTTTGGGTTTGAGTCCATCAGCATGGCACATTTTGACTTGGCAAGATTTGCCCACTCTTTGCAAAAATACTCCAAATCTGTCAGATTGCGAGGACATCTCCTGTGCACAGCCCTCTTCAGTTCACCCCACAGATTTTCATTCGGATTCAGGTCTGGGCTCTGGCTGGGCCATTCCAAAACTTTAATCTTCTTCTGGTGAAGCCATTCCTTTGTTGATTTGGATGTATGCTTTGGGTCGTTGTCATGCTGAAAGATGAAGTTCCTCTTCATGTTCAGCTTTCTAGCAGAAGCCTGAAGGTTTTGTGCCAATATTGACTGGTTTTTGGAACTGTTCATAATTCCCTCTAGCTTAATTAAGGCCCCAGTTCCAGCTGAAGAAAAAACATTCCCAAAGCATGGTGCTGCCACCACCATGCTTCACTGTGGGTATGGTATTCTTTTGGTGATGTGCAGTGTTGTTTTTGCGCCAAACATATCTTTTGGAATTATGGCTAAAAAGTTCAACCTTGGTTTCATCAGACCATAACACCCTTTCCCACATGCTTTTGAGAGACTTTAGATGTGTTTTTGAAAAATGTAGCCTAGCTTGGATGTTTTTCTTGGTAAGAAAAGGCTTTTGTCTTGCCACTCTACCCATAGCCCAGACATACAGATGTAGCAGGGTTAGCACTCCAGCTCTTAGCTTACATTTCTTAACTCATCGCGTTATCTTGAGACAAAAGCCATTGAAAAGCAATTGAAGGTGTTTGCTTAGATTAGATAACACAACTCAGAAATCTCAGAAAATCTCAGAAAATCCCCATCCGCATGAAGAATACGGGAGATTATTGTCACATGTACCACACAGCCAGTACTTGCCAGATATTCCTGCAGCTCCTTTAATGTTGCTGTAGGCCCCTTGGTAGCCTCGCAGACCAGTTTTCTTCTTGTCTTTTCATCAATTTTGGAGGGACGTCCAGTTCTTGGTAATGTCACTGTTGTGCCATATTTTCTCCACTTGATGATGACTGTCTTCACTGTGTTCCATGGTATATCTAATGCCTTGGAAATTCTTTTGTACCCTTCTCCTGACTGATACCTTTTAACAATGAGATCCCTCTGATGCTTTGGAAGCTCTCTGTAGACCATGGCTTCTGCTGTGGGAGATTTATTTTTGTCAAATTTCTTTTACAGCACAGAAACCTGACATTTTAACAGGGGTGTGTAGACGTTTTATATCCACTGTATATATATTTTTTTACAATGGCACACTATGGTGGTGGATGCCACCGGATGCGGATGACAATCGGACAAAACGGACGCGGATGACAATCTTGTGTGCCTCCGTGTTTTTTCACAGACCCATTGACTTAAATGGGTCCGCAAACCGTTTTCCGTGAAAAAAATAGGACAGGTCCTATTTTTTTGACGGACTGGAAACACTGATCACGGACACGGATGACAAACGGTGCATTATCCGAGTTTTCAACGGACCCATTGAAAGTCAATGGGTCCACAGAAAATCACGGAAAACGGAACAACGGACACGGAACACAACAACGGTCGTGTGCATGAGGCCTAAGGCCTCATGCACACGACAGTATTTTTTCCTGGTCCGCAAAACTGGGTTCCGTTGTTTCGTGATCCGTTTCCGTTTTTTTTTTCCGTGTGTCTTCCTTGATTTTTGGAGGATCACCAGACATAAAAAGTGAAAAAAAAAAATCTAAGTCAAGTTTGCCTTGCAAATGATAGGAAAAAAACGGACACGGATCACGGACGCGGATGACAAACGGGGCATTATCCAAGTTTTCAACGGACCCATTGAAAGTCAATCTGTCTGCAGAAAATCACGGTAAATGGAACAACGGACACGGAACACAACAACGGTCGTGTGCATGAGGCCTAAGGAAGATAAAATGTAAGTTGAAATAAACTCGTATAGTGAATCCACAGGCTTCAGGCTAGTTTCATACTAGTGCTAAAATCTTCCGTCAGGCTGCTCCAGCGAGGGTAGAGAACCGCCTGGCCCCATTGACTATAATGGGACCTGGTGGAGATCTGGCCTGTTTTTGGCACTAGTTCTGGAGCATCTTTTTATCTAACTCTATGTTGTGGAAATCCTCTGTTCCATTTAGAAGTTAATGAATAAATTGCCAGCAGGTTGAACGGGGAACTACCAGTTGGGGGGGGGGTGTCCCTGCAGAGTCTGAAATTATCCAATCCGTGCTGCCAGTGTCAGAATCTGCAAGGACACTCCCCAACAGGTGACCGGAAAGTGACTTGATGAAATACAAAATGAAGCAGTGTCACCATATTCTAAGAACTACAACTTTTTTTTTTTTTTTTCCTTTAAAAGGGTTGTCCACAGGAGCGTAGCTATAGGGGGTACAGAGGTAGCAATTGCTACTGGGTCCAGGTGCCTGATGGGGTCCAAAGAACCTTGTGCCGCATATGAAGAATCTGGTATTATAGAAAGTGCATGCTGGTCAAGTTACACCCCTGGCTGGAGGGAAGGGGTTAGGTCAAGAATATGGCATCGGAAGGGGAGGGGGGATTTTAAATTTTTTCCTCAGGCAGCAGGACGGCTAGGAGCTCCCCTGCCCTTTAACACAAAGCACTGAGGGAAGGGGGGCCCAAGCGGAACTCTTGCACCAGGGCCGATGAGCCTTTAGCTACAATTTGCACCCAGGAAGTCCCCTTGATATGAGCATCAGAGCATTACATGCTCCGATGCTCTCCCTTGCCCTGCGCTGTATCTGTAAGGCAAGGGCTGTTTGTTTATATTTTTACACTGCTAGGCTGAGGTTTCCGCCTAGCAGTGTTGCCGGTGAGGTCATCGGCACTGATGGGCAGGCTTTAGCATTGCCTTAGCCGTTTTACAGGCTAGGGCATCGCTAAAGCTCATCCATTAAGGCCAGTGACGTCCTCGGGCTCACTGCTCGGCAGAAACCTCTGCCTAGCTTTCTCCCATGGAGAGCCCAGTACATCACCGGATCTCCAGAAGAAGCCTTGAAATGCTCCAATACTCATATCAGGGGGCTGCCTCGGGGAAAATGGAGAAAATCAACATAAAATTGCAAATGCCCCCAATAACGTATGCCAGTACTGGGTCTCCTAGGACTGTATCCAACCTAGGTCTAACACTAAGGCCCCTTTCGCACGGGCGAGTATTCCGCGCGGATGCGATGCATGAGTTGAACGCATTGCACCCACACTGAATACCGACAAATTCATTTCTATGGGGCTGTTCACATGAGCGGTGATTTTCACGCATCACTTGTGCGTTGCGTGAAAATCGCAGCATGCTCTATATTCTGCGTTTTTCACGCAACGCAGGCCCCATAGAAGTGAATGGGGTTGCGTGAAAATCGCAAGCATCCGCAAGCAAGTGCGGATGGTTATAAGGGAAAATAATAGCATTCTGAATACAGAATGCATGGTAAAATAGCGCTGGAGGGGTTAAAAAAATAAAATAAAATTTAACTCACCTTAGTCCACTTGATCGCGATGCCCGGCATCTCCTTCTGTCTTCTTTACTGAACAGGACCTGTGGTGAGCATTCATTATAGGTCAAGGACCTGTGGTGATGTCACTCCGGTCATCACATGATCCATCACATGATCTTTTACCACTGGCTGCACTGGCTTTTATTTTTTAAATTAAAAATGGTGATGGTCCCAAAAGTATCCCTTTTTGGTGACTCCTTCTCTGTCTTCAACTATTTTGAAGGATTCATTTGTGAAATGAATGGGGGGGAAGGTGTAATTCATTTGATTAGTTTAGAATCATTTTGCTTTCGAATTGGGGAAAATTTGTAACTAATTTGATTAGTTTAGACTCGCTTTGCTCATCTGTACATATGACACATTGCTTTCCCACCCAACAGAATGATGCAAGCTAAGGCAAGCCTGTTTTCTGCAGCCATCTGAAGAGTAGTTATTTCACTGCAGCCAGTTTAATTAATCCATCATGACCCTCTCTGCAGTGCGTTATCCCTCTCTGTGCTGCTTAACATCTTCTGCCTTTTAGCTCTGCAGAGATTGAGCAAGATGAAAACCTAATGTACTGCACCATCTGAGTATGCCAGAACACTGCAGAGCACATTCAGAGAAATAAATCAGAGCAGCTGCCAAATCCATCTAAGAGACACTTGTGTGACGTCTACTTTTTCAATCATTACTTGTAACTAAAAGGATTATCCTCAGTCATCACAAGTAATATAGGAAGACTAGACATTTAAAAGGGTCTTTTAATGTCTGGTTGGTAGGGATCTATCCCCTCGACTCCCACTGATCCCGAAAACAGTGTTAAGGCCTCTTTCACATGGGCGGATTTCCGCCCTGGTGCAATGCGTGAGGTGAACGCATTGCACCCGAACTGAATCCGGACCCATTCATTTCTATGGGGCTGTGCACATGAGCAGTGATTTTCATGCATCACTTTTGCGTTACGTGAAAATCGCAGAATGTTCTATATTGTGCGTTTTTCACGCAACGCAGGCCCCATAGAAGTGAATGGAGCTGCGTAAAAATCGCATTGCATCCGCAAGCAAGTGCGGATGCGGTGCGATTTTCACACAAGGTTGCTAGGAGACGATCGGGATAGGGACCCGATCTTTATTATTTTCCCTTATAACATGGTTATAAGGGAAAATAATAGCATTCTTAACCCCTTAGGGACACATGACGTACCAGTACGGCATGTTTCCCGAGTCCTTAAGGACTCATGACGTACCGGTACGTCATAGGTTTAAACCGCAATTGCGGCACGGCGGGGGTTAATCGGAACAGGTTGCCCGCTGAAATCATTCAGCGGGCATCCTGTCACAACGCCGGGGGGGTCATGTGACCCCCCCGTATCGGCGATCGCCGCAAACCGCAGGTCAATTCAGACCTGCGGTTTGCGGCTTTACCTGCGGTTGCGGCTGCTGTGCCATCGGGTCCCCATGCGGTTGTGGGGGGGACCCCATGGCATGGAAGGCAGCGCGATGTCTAAGGAAGGCATCGCGCTGATTTCCGGTGAAGAGCCTGTGAGATCCAGCCCCCTGGATCTCACAGGCCCCGGAAGATGTATGAGTTATACACACAGTATTACTCATACAGCCAATGCATTCCAATACAGAAGTATTGGAATGCATTGTAAAGGAATATACCCCCCAAAGTTCAAGTCCCAAAGTGAAAAAAAAAGTTGAAAAATTAAGTTTTCCCCAAAAAAAATTTAAAGTTTCAAGTAAAAATAAACAAAAACGTCATTTTCCCCAAATAAAGTTAAACAAAAAATTGGTAAAAAATAGGGGGAAAAAAAAGTATACATATTAGGTATCGCCGCGTCCGTATCGACCGGCTCTATAAACATATCACATGACCTAACCCCTCAGATGAACACCGTAAAAAATAAAAAATAAAAACTGTGCTAAATAAACCATTTTTTGTCACCTTAAATCACAAAAAGTGAAATAGCAAGCGATCAAAAAGTCACACGCACCCCAAAATAGTGCCAATAAAACCGTCATCTCATCCCGCAAAAATCATTCCCTACCCAAGGTAATCGCCCAAAAACTGAAAAAATTATGGCTCTCAGACTATGGAAACACTAACACATGATTTTTTTTTGCTTCAAAAATGAAATCATTGTGTAAAACTTACATAAATTAAAAAAAAGTATACATATTCGGTATCGCCGCATCCGTGACAACCTGGTCTATAAAAATATCACATGATCTAAGCTGTCAGATGAATGTTGTAAATAAAAAATAAAAACTGCCAAAACACCTATTTCTTGTTATCTTGCCTCACAAAAAGTGTAATATAGAGCAACCAAAAATCATATGTACCCTAAACTAGTACCAACAATACTGCCACCCTATCCCATAGTTTCTAAAATGGGGCCACTTTTTTTGGAGTTTCTACTCTAGGGGTGCATCAGGGGGGCTTCAAATGGGACATGGTGTCAAAAAAAACAGTCCAGCAAAATCTGCCTTCCAAAAACCGTATGGCATGCCTTTCCTTCTGCGCCCTGCCGTGTGCCCGTACAGCTGTTTACGACCACATATGGGGTGTTTCTGTAAACTACAGAATCAGGGCCATAAATATTGAGTTTTGTTGTGCTGTTAACCCTTGCTTTGTTACTGGGAAAAATGTATTAAAATGGAAAATTTGCCCAAAAATTTAAATTCTGAAATTTCATCTTTATTTGCCAATAACGCTTGTGGAACACCTAAAGGGTTAACGACGTTTGTAAAATCAGTTTTGAATACTTGAGGGGTGTAGTTTACAGAATGGGTGGTTTCTATTATGCAAGCCTCGCAAAGTGACTTCAGACCTGAACTGGTCCCAAAAAAATTGGGTTTTCGAAAATTTTGGAAAAATTTCAAGATTTTCTTCTAAACTTCTAAGCCTTGTAACATCCCCAAAAAATTAAATATCATTCCCAAAATGATCCAAACATGAAGTAGACATATGGGGAATGTAAAGTAATAACTATTTTTGGTGGTATTACTATGTATTATAGAAGTAGAGAAATTGAAACTTGGAGATTTGCAATTTTTTACAAATTTTTGGCAAATTTTGTATTTTTTTATAAATAAAAATGATTTTTTTTTTACTTCATTTTACCAGTGTCATGAAGTACAATATGAAAAAAACAATCTCAGAATGGCCTGGATAAGTCAAAGCGTTTTAAAGTTATCAGCACTTAAAGTGACACTGGTCAGATTTGCAAAAAATGGCCTGGTCTTTAAGGTGAAATAGGGCTGAGTCCTTAAGGGGTTAATGCAGAATGCATAGTACAATAGTGCTGGAGGGGTTAAAAAAAAATCGCGCAGCCCGGCTTCTCTTCTGTCTTCATCTTTGCTGTGCACAGGAAAAGGACCTGTGGTGACGTCACTACGCTCATCACATGGTCCGTCAGATGATCCATCACCATGGTAAAAGATCATGTGATGGACCATGTGATGAGCGCAGTGAAATCATCAAAAGGTCCTATTCCTCAAAGAAGAAGACAGAGGAGATGCTGGCTGCGCAAACAAGTGGATTAAGGTGAGTTAAATTATTATTATTATTTTTTTAACCCCTCCAGCCCTATTGTACTATGCATTCTTACTTCAGAATGCTATTATTTTCCCTTATAACCATGTTATAAGGGGAAATAATACAATCTACACAACCTTGAACCCAAACCTGAACTTCTGTGAGGAAGTTCGGGTCTGGGTACCACATTCAGTTTTTTATCACGCGCGTGCAAAACACATTGCACCCGCATGACAAAAACTGAACAACGGAACGCAATCGCAGTCAAAACTGACTGCAATTGGGTAACTACTCGCGCGGGTTTGCCGCAACGCATCCGGACCTTATCCGGACACGCTCGTGTGAAAGAGGCCTAACTGGTCACCTGTGGAAAGCTTACATTGTATTATAGTTTTCGAGATATACAGAAACAGCAAGTGAGCTTGCACTGTTGTTTCTATACTTCCCATTCACTAGTAGTAAGTGTGCCTAGAAATGTACACACACCGCTTTGTCTGGCATAGAGTGCCAGGCTTGCCCATTCTCATGGACTGGTCTGAGAGGTAAGACCGCTACCAATCAGATATTTCTGACATGTCCTGGTAATGGCAAAACTTAAAGGGGTTGTGTCACTTAAGCAAATGGCATTTATCATGTCGACAAAGTTAATACAAGGCACTTACTAATGTATTGTGATTGTCCATGTTGCTTCCTTTGCTGGCTAGATTATTTTTTTCATCACAATATACACTGCTGGTTTCTATGGTTACGACCAACCTGCCAAACAGCAGCGGTGGTCGTGCTTGCACGCTATAGGAAAAGGTGCTGGACTTGCTCACTCCCACAGTCTCGACCAACAGAGAGGTCAGTGCTTTTTCCAATATTGTGCAACCACGGCTGCTGCTGCTGCTGGATTACAAGGTGGTGGTAACCATGGATACGAGCTGCGTATAATGTGATGGAAAAATGAATCTAATCAGCAAAGGAGGAAATATGGACAGTCACAATACATTAGTAAGTGCCTTGTATTAACTTTCTCTACATGATAAATGTCATTTGCTGAAGTGAGACAACCCCTTTAAAGATGTTTTCTGGCTTCAGTATATTGATGGTCTACAGTTACAATACACATTGCTTGCTTGAGCATTGTGGCCCCTTCAAATACCTGATCATAGGGGGTGCTCTGAGTTGGAAACCAACCGATTTGATATCGATGACCTATCCTAAGGATAGGTGTAGTATTTAGCAAATCGAGCTTCGGATCCTAAATCCAAAGTTGATTCAATCCAAACTTTGTTTTAATTCTGTACGGAGACCCGTGTCCATACAGCATTAAAATGTAGGGGCTCTGGTGAGATGAAGTCAGTTAACACAATAACTTTGGCCATCGATTTTTACACTTTAAAGAGGACCTTTCACCTGTATAAACGATGTTAACTGAGTATGCTGCCATATAGAGCGGCGCCCGGGGATCTCACTGCACTTACTATTATCCCCGGGCGCCGCTCCCGTTATAGGCTCCGGTACCTTTGCTTCTTAAGTTATAGTAGGCGGGTCTTCTCTTGTCCTGTGGGTGTCTCCTTCTCCTAGGCTGCAGCGCTGGCCAATCGCAGCGCACAGCTCACAGCCTGGGAGGTTTTTTCTCCCAGGCTGTGAGCTGTGCGCTGCGATTGGCCAGCGCTGTAGCCTAGGAGAAGGAGACACCCACAGGACAAGAGAAGACCCGCCTACTATAACAGATGAAAGGTCCTCTTTAAAACCATTTTAAAATATAGATCCGAAGTAGGTTTCGGTACCGACGGATACCTCGGTACCAAAGCCGACTTCAAATCCATGTTTTAAAGTGGTTTTAAAGTTGAAAACTCAAATCTTGAAGTTATTCAACGAAGTCCCGCGAGAATTTGGTTATAACTCACTTCACCTCGCCGGAGCTCATACATATGAATGCTGTACGGAGACGAATCTCCATACGGCATTCAAACAAAGTTTAGAACAAATAGACTTCGGATCTAGGATCTAAAGCTTGATTTGTTCAACACTAAATAGGTCATTAGATGAAAAATACCTTTAAATAAAAATAATTTATTCCTATACTTTAAACAATAAGATTACCAGATAAATTATACTTAAAAGGGCATCCATCAGCTGATTTCTACCTATGACACTGGCTGACCTGTTCTATGTGCTCTTGGCAGCTGAAGACATCTGTGTTGGTCCCATGTTCATATGTGCCTGCATTACTGAGAAAAATTATGTTTTAATATATGCAAATGAGCCTCTAGGGGCAACGGGGCGTTACCGATACACCTAAAGGCTCAGCTCTCTCTGCAACGACTGCGCCCTCTTCACTTTGATTGACAGGGCCAAGCAGTGCAAAAGTGATCACACCTGCCTGGCCCTGTCAATCAAATACAAGTCTCTCTGCACTGTCCCTCTCTAGAGATGAGCGAATCGAATCCCACAAAGTGGAATTCGATCCGATTATCAGGATAAATTTGATTCGCCTGAAAGATTAAATTATTATTTTTTTATGGTTAATTTTACACAGTTTTTACATTTAGATTCCGAGATCATGTATGAACGTGGCATCTGAGGGGTACAATGACGGGGGTGGCGCTATAGGAACTCCCTGTCATTGCACCCGCTACCTGCAAAAAAATCTACTTAGTGACTAAGTAATTCGCCACGAAGCGAATTTTTCTGTAAAATTCGGTGAATCAGCCGAATCGAACTTTTCATTTATTCGTCTCTATCCTCTGTAATATTCTTCTATGAATTATTTTCAGCAACACTGTCCCTAGTGCATGATCGCTTGCCAGATCTCTTCCTATGCTCAGCTCACAGGACAATGGCAGAGACCGCGTGATATGAGGATTTTACAAGAACGTGACATCACAGGGGATGACTATCTGTGGATTGGCTGGCTGCATGGCATTATGGGTGATCTAGCATTCCCAGGGTTCTCACTTTCACCTTGTAACATGTGCAGCTGCCATTTTAGGAAAAATGTATTCATTACGACGAAGCACGAGAGAATTCAGTTTCGTTGCGATTCAAAGTTTTCCTAAACTTCGGAATGAATTTTGCTTTGAATGCTTCGCTTCACTCAACACTAATTTCTTTATTTTTGTATGTCTAATTAAACCCATGGAAAAGGTTATTTATTGACAATCAAGGTTTTCTATGCTTAGAAAGCTAATACATATTGCTGGTTTATTCATAGATACAATATATGATTATAAAAGGCACCAATAATATGTATTAGCTTTCTAAGTATAGAAAACCTCCATTCTCAATATTTTTTTCCTATATTATATTTATTTTATTATTTTTATATTATATTATATTATTATGGGTTAAATGGGGGGGGGGGGGGCTGAAGAAAAAAAATCTAGAAGTCTCTCCTGGGATTTGAACCTGGGGCATCTACATGCAAGGGTGACCATTTAACTTCAGGCTACAGTCTTATCATATTGAGAAGGGTGGTTTTCTATGCTTAGAAAGCTAATACATGTTACTGATTTCTTTATGATCATATACATGTACTGTGCCTGTGAATAAACCAGTAATATGTAAGGCTATAGTAAGTAGTGTATATGATATGTACAGGCTATGACACAGCTCTGCTTAGTCTAGCATGCTAATGTTTAGCCCTATCAATTAAGGGGTGCTACAATAGCAGTGCTCCATGGATTTAGCCCCTTCCCTGGTGCTCCAACATGCGAAATTTCCATATGAATAAAAACACATATCTCTACAGCTGTTTAGCATACATACAAAAGGAAGGTATCATTTCAATCAGCATAATCAACTCTACCAGGCAGTATGCTTGGTTTTATATGGACTGATCATGCTAACAAAGGCTCTTTAAAATTATTATGCCCATATCAACTTTAAGGTGTTGTAAGCTCTGTTGAAGCAGCTTTCTCTAAGGTATGAAAGGGCCTTAAAAGGGTTATTCACCCCTGGTGGTCTCTCAGGCAGACGCCACAATGTGCTAGACCTGAGGAAGAAGCCACACTTACCTCATCGCCCCCGCTGGGTTCTGGCACCTTTGTTTCCTCACTGGACTGCTGCAGCTCTCAGGTCTCCCTGTGTCAACATCCAGTTTGTTGTGGGTCATGTTGCTGCTGCAGCCAATAACTGGAGAGGCCCTCAAGGGTAAACAGGGGTAAACAACCCCTTTAAAGGCAATGGACTCCTTTGAGGTTTTATTACTGTATGCTACAGAATTTGTGCTACAGATAATTTTTGCAACTGATATTTATTAAAAACGTTCAACAGTTTTTCCTCTACAACTTTCAGTTTCACTGCATCTGCAGACTTGCTTCCTTGCACAGCCTGACACTATTGAATCATTGCTGGGACTGCATAAGGGCAGGTGAAAGGTCCTCTTTAAGCTGAATTCTCGATCAATTTAATAACAATTTAACTTGAACAAGTATTTCTGAGTTGTGAGGAAAGTACAGTTTACAGATTCAGTAACACAGCAAGCTGTAGAGGAAAAAACTGCTAACAATTCTTAATAACAAGTTTGAAAAAATATTTTAACTCAAAATAAGTAGTATACAAAAATAAAAATGCCCCAAAGTTGTTTATGGCCTTTGATAGTGGTGAGTAAATCGAAGTTAAAGAAGTGGACTTCGATTCAAACTTTAGAAAAAATTTGATTCATCAAGAAGCCTAATTTTGCGCTTCGTGGTAACGAATCAAATTTTTCTGAAATGGCGTTAAGAAACAAAATAATGCATACTTGCCTCATCCATTTTCTCACTGATGACGTCACCGTGCCTGACCAGAGTGATGATGTGGTGACGTCACACGCCAGAGCTAGTAAGATTTTGCATGTTTTCCTCAATCATGATGGCCGTGACGGCCTCTCCGTGAGAAAATGGATGAGGTATGTATTTTTTGTTTTTAACCCATGATTAACCACTGAAGGGCCTCAATGTGACTGTCAGATGCTGCGATCAGCGTTGAACACAGCATCTGAGGGCTTCAATTAGTATATTATATGTCTCCGAGGTCAATTAAAAAAATCTCAGGGGGATAGTTATATTTTACAAATGCAGAGTTGATCTGGGTCTGCTAAGAAACAGCAGCTCTGCTCAAAACAGCAGGCAATCATGTGACTGGCTGATCTAATAGAGGAAGCAGCCTAGCAAGCCTCATTTACTCACTACACTCTCTACTCTACTCACTGAGTGCTATGCACCAAGGAAAGGAGAAGGTAGAAGCAGTAATAAAGCAGTATTGTTTTCTCCTCAGTAACAGCCAGGTACCTAAACTGCTCCTCCTAGATTGCAAGAGCTTTAATCTCACAATGTACATTCAGGATGCACTGGATTATAGCTCAGCACGTGTCATACATGTACGGCTCTTGGTCTCTAAGGTTTCTTGAGTATAAAAGAGTCTAGACATACCATATGTGTAACCTTTGCAAACAAATGAAAACAAATAGTGCTTTATTAAATCTATTAATTGACATGTAAGGGGCTATGTTACATTCTGTCCATGCCCCACAATTACTGGTGGACTGGTACAGTGGTGAAGGATTGCTCAGAGGGCCTTGAATGAAGTGGAAAATGACCAGTATTCCAAGCTAATAACAATTACCTGCGACCACTAAACTTTTGCCTGTTGTACCCCAGCCTCATCTACTTTTGTGGATTTGTTCAAAAAAGCTCTGTACTTGAATGATTATCATCCATGTACAGACGCTGCATCTAAAGCTAAGACAGGGCGATACAAGTAAAGATAAAAGAGAGCTTTTGTTTGCTGTAATTGCACTATATGTTACACAGTGTACACAAATTTTACATTGCTATGCATGGGAGAATCAGTGGATTATTTTTATGGGATTAATATTTATTGAACAAACTACCTTAAAAGGTGTTTTCCAGGATTTTAATATTGTTGGCCTGCCATGCCGATCAGTTGTTCTGGCATTGGTACTACACAGCTTCATCCATTGTTTAGTGGAAGGATATGGTTACTGCAGCACTGTTCCCACTGAAGTGAATTGGAGCAATGCTGCAGTTACCATCTCTGTCAACTACACAACGGACGGAGCTGTTTAGTTCTGGCGCTAACTTTGAGCATCATTGATGATCGGCAGTGTGTGGAGTGTCAGACCCTTCCCATTCAGATACTGATGGCCTGAGGATATTACAATCCTGGAAAACCCTTTTAAAATATAGCATGTAAAAATTAGGAAAATTTGTATTCTTTTATGTTTCTATTTTGCCATGAATACAATTTACAAAATAATTCAAAATCTACTCTAACAATTTTAAATAATATTTTTTTAAAATAATAATCTAATAATTTATCCTTGACAGGGCAGGACTGCCAATATTATTTCTTCGGATATGACAGATTGAGAAAAAAAAAAACAATCTCTTACTTTGGCTTCTGAAGTTGGTTCCAGAAAGCAAAGTCGATTCCCAAGTCCCTCAGCTGCCAAACAGAACTTCCTCTGCTCCTTATGGATGGTGGCGACACACTGAAGGACAACTTCATCATCCTATGGAACAGAAATTGACGGTTATTTAGTTTACAGTATTGCATAATCAAATCCTATGCAACCTAAACTGAGATTTTAAGATCTTCTTTCAAGTACCGGAAACTGCAGAGCCTTCAGCAGGAAGGACAATAAAAAAGCACATTAGGTGAAATGTATCACCCCTGGATTCCAGAATTATGGTCTTAAAAATTGCAAAGGGCTTTTGTAACATTTTGGGGTTACTTGCACAAACATTTTAGACTTTTTGCATTTTTACTCCACTCCAGTTTTGAAAAGCATGTGGGGAAGTGGATGTAATTAGCTAGGTTAATGAGTTTCACTCCAGATTTACCAATTTAACTCTTTAAAAAGTCGCTAAAGTAAAGAACCCACTCCAGTAGGGGAATATACAAACTGGAGGAACATATCTAGACAAAAGTTAGGTTTCACAATGCACCAAATTTAACAAATAATATTTGACATTTAATAAATTTGTTGCAAAGTATGCCAAAACAAACTCAAGCCAAGCTGACTTCAAATATTACCCTCATGATAAATTAACACAGTAATGTATTTCCATGCTTCCAGTTATTCAGACTGAAGTATATTGGCTCTTATTTTCCAGCCATTTAGTAGAGACCCAGCAGAGCTATAGGGAGAAGGGCTTGATATATTTAGAAAAAATGTGGGGGATTCAGTCAGCACAACCCTGTATGCAGGTGCACATCGCTATGGCGAAATACACATACAAAAGTAAAAACACAAATGCAATAGCACTCTGCAACCAGCACTCTGCCCTGCCTCTATGCTGGATGTTGAATGAGGCATTGGTGTACGTTTTGGCCAAAGCGTAACAAGCCACTCACCACGTCAAGGTCGCCTCTATGAGTGGTCCCTAACACTAGTACCTACCTGTTATTTTGTGTGGCTATCATGGCCCATAACAGGTAGGTACTAGTGTTAGGGATCACTCAGAGGCGACCTTGACGTGGTGAGTGGCTTGTTACGCTTTGGCCAAAATGTACATCAATGCCTCATTCAACATCCAGCATGGAGGCAGGGCAGAGTGCTGGTTGCAGAGTGCTATTGCATTTGTGTTTTTACTTGATATATTTAGGCCAGTATAGCTTGGTGACATTTGTGTCAGTCACACTGATCACATTGGTTGCATGAGTAGGTACCACAGGAGAGTGATGTTTTCCCTCCTATAATATTATGATGCATGGAGAATGGGCACAGGGTACTTTTGGCTTGAACCCATATGGCAAACAGATGTAATGTTTTAGATATGACAAGTTTTGCTGTTGCTGTGTTGCTACATTGTATCTGATATCCCAACAATTTAGCTCTGGCCACAGTCAAACTGAAAGGGATCAGAGTACCATAGGATCCTCCCGTGGACCTAGGACTCATAAAACCAGAGTGGACCCCAATAGTCAAGGATAAGTAAAAAAAATTGGCTTCCTTTGGAGGCAATCACTTGTCACCAGGGTCTAATTAGTTAATTCAAAACCTATTAGACTTTATTGATGATTGTTGGACTCGAGAATCATTTCCTCTTTTGGGACGATGGAACCCCAGTGGCTCTAACCAATAAAGCCAATGTAATGAAGCTCCAAATAAGTTCTTCGATGTCATTTTTTTTATTGCAGCCTTCAAGTAGTATAATCTAAAAATATGGCATTATGCCAAAATAAGGTTGTGTAGCACAGGCAGCAATCTTACTCAGATCTTAGTGTCTTAGTTATCCTAAAGGCGCCTCTGTCCCACCAGTATTATAAATGACTCAGGTTAGCCACCACAGTGGCTCAGTGGTTAGCACTGGGGTCCTAGGTTCAAATCCAACCATGGACAACATTTGCATGGAGTTTGTATGTTCTCCTCCAGGTTCTTCGGTTTCCTCCCACACTTCAAAGACATACTAAACCTTACTAGACCTTAGATTGTGAGCTCCACTGGGGACAGTGTGATTGCCTCAGACCCCTCTCACTCCATCTTCCAGCCTATGCCTTCAGGAGTGAGATACCGTTCAGTGGCTACTAAAACTTCCAGGCACAGGAACAGCTTTTTCCCTCAGGCAGTTGCCTTGCTTAATGCAGAACCACGCTAAAGCTGCTATGACTTGGAAGCATTACAGCATAGAACTGAAAACGAACACTAATCCCTGTTTATTTCCACTAAAACTCACATACTGTCCTTGTCCTGCACTATCCATACTGTCTGTGCTTGTCCTGCACTATCCATACTGTCTGTCCTTGTCCTGCACCATCCATACTGTCTGTCCCTGTCCTGCACCATCCATAGTGTCTGTCCTTGTACTGTTTTGTTTGTGTCTGTCAAGCAACTGCCAAGTCATATTCCTTGTAAGTGCAAACTTATTTGGCCAAATAAATTGATTCTGATTCTGATGCCAATGCCTGTAAAGCGCTGCTGAATATGTCAGCGCTATATAGGTGCGTAAAATAAAAAAAAAGTACAGAATGTGCATTGTAAAGGGTGAAA
This sequence comes from Bufo bufo, assembly GCF_905171765.1. NCBI lineage: Eukaryota > Metazoa > Chordata > Amphibia > Anura > Bufonidae > Bufo > Bufo bufo. The sequence goes on from NC_053399.1 coordinate 49,340,499, forward strand.
TCTCTAGTGGAAATCTGCATACAAATGCTGTGGATTTACAAAATCTCATCCACTTTGCTGGTTTTGGAATACTTTGTGGACTCCCCTTGTTCCCTTGACATCTTGTCTGGCCCCATCAATCTTGTGCCTGCACCATTGCTCTGAGTAGTGGTGGAGTGCAGATGCCGAATGTGCATGTGCCACTACACTTCAGGCACACCCAAAAAAACTATGTGTAGCAGCACCCTTTTTTTCACAGGGGATTAGATAACAAGCATACTTCTTTCCAAAAACCTCAGTTCAATGAGCTGAGTAGCAATACCAAAGACATCCCATAGACAGGTGTTGAATTGTTTCTGGATCTTTTTTTATCCTATACCACCCTTCGATGAGATGAAGACCACAATGCTAAAGTTTGTAAGGATGCCTATTCAGAAACATTTGTACAGAGTAAAAAGGTATTTTGATTACAGGCGTTAATAGCATATGTATGTTACTTTATAAATGTCTGATAAGTGGTGGGGTCCCACCTCTCATGGCTTCTGGAAAATGGCTTATAGCAGCCAAGAGAAGAAGGAGAGGAAGAAAAGAACAAGCCGTGCATGTGCGTTATGCTCACTATTGTAGTTTATGGAGCGGATTAGGAGATGCAGACAGAGAAGAGCCTGCACAATTTGGACACCTCTTGACCCAAACATGACCATAACCATGAGATGATTAAAATAGCTTTATTGATAACCTTGGTGAAAATGTGTTTCAGAGTATATATACTCCTTTTTCAAGTCAGGTTTGAGAGTGCGGAAGGACAGTTGAGCCTCCTGACTGGTGGTCTAACCCACTCTGTATACCCCGTACCGGAGGGTTGGCCACCCCATGGTCTGAGAATTTGAGGACATCGGCAGCACAGACCTGCTGTATCCACAACACGCACTAGTGTTATGTCTACACATAGAGAGGAGCACAATCATTCAACATCTTTCTTCAAATACCAGACATACTACCCTATAAGCGCCTTTCCCTTTCTGTGTTCGCCACAAATTATTGTAGTCAATGGGAGTTACAAAAAAGCACATACGTACTTCATGGCCTCTCTATTCAAACTCCTCATCACTGAGGTCAGAAGGGTAAGGAGGAAGGGGTGGCTCCAGAGATAGTGGGGGTCCCAGTGGGATTGCCCCTAGCAATTAGACATTTATCACCTATGCTTTAAATGTCAATTTTAGGAAAACCCTTTTAATGTGGCCCTAATACCCTTTATAGTCTGGTCCATAGTATATAGTGCACAAGTTAACAGAATAGTGCTCGTAGTTTGGGCGGCAGTCTAAGTGTTGCTTTCTATACTCTGATTTAGATTCTTTACATTCTGCTGCTTCCTTCATTCTGGTAGCGTTCACACATTCCTGACCGTCACTTACTCAGATGTCCAAAATAGACACATCAATATCTGCTGTCATGTGGTAGAACACACAAGTCGCATGTTAACGTAGCCTCTATATGTTGTCATGCTTCATAATATAAATTCTGGACGCTGAAAAATATGCACTACTATAATTATGACAAGACCAATGTCAGGGGACATCACCCTTGCAGCCGCACCTGATAGGACAACTGATGCGGACACAGCAAGACTTATTTTTGCAGACTATTATCCCTTCAAGAAGCTTGAATCTTTGTGGAGATCAGCAATGAAATCTGTCAGAGAACGTCAGGGTTGCTGCGCTTGAGGATATAGTCTAATTACAGAGTCTACCACCCCCTAGGACGGTTTTATGTTTTATTGTAGAACATTGAATCGCTTTTGATTTTTCTGATATTCCTCAACAAAAGCAAAAAAAAGAAAAGAAATGAAACTAAATTGATTTGAATGCATTAATATTCAATCCTGCAGCAGGATGCTATCACTGGCGCATTTCGTAGGGAAATGTGATGTTGGTGCGAGGTGTTGGATTGCATCACGCATAGTACTTTCAGTTAACACTGGTCTCGTCATACCACACAGGTAACTTTTTCCACTGTGAGCTTGTGCACATAGTCCAGTACTTTTTCCTATAGTGTGCAAGCACGGCCACCGCTGTAGGATTGCAGGGAGGTCGAAACTAGAGATGAACCAAGTTCACAAAAATTTGATTCGGCTGCTTTGCCGAATTTCCCAAAGAAATTTGCTTCGTGACGAATTACTTTGTCACGAAGCACATTTCTTTGTAAGTAGTGGGCACAATGACGGGCAACGCCTGTCATTGAACCCGTCAGATGCCGTGTTCATTGCTGATCATAACATCTGAGATTAAAAAATGAGGGCTTTCAGGGGTTAATCGTTAAAAAAAAAATATAATAATATCCAATAGAATAATGAGCGGGCACTAATACACCTGGCAACCAAATTGACATATGCAGAAAATATTTATTAAATCCCCATAAAATACAAGTAATAAAATTTATAAGAACAATGTAGCAATAATATACAACATTACAGTCACATATATTGTGGTAGATATGATCGATACTATATTCGATAAAAGTATATTCGATAAAAATATTCGATAGATTGAATGGTAGAAAATTAAATGTTGGAATATTCGATACCACTCAATAGTGTCGATAAATTCAATAATATATATCACACCAGAGACTTCAAGTATTGTCCAGATCTTATATATGTGTCACTACCAGAGCTTTGAGACGTTCTCACAGCTCTGTTTCTCCACCCCTGTGATGATGTCACTACTAGAGCTTGGAGGAGCTCTCACTGCTCTGTTTCTCCGCCCCTGTGATGAGCTCTTTACTTTCTGTTTCCTTCCTCCCAGCTGTTTCTCCTGCGTTTGATTTCCCTGCCTTTAAATCACCCCTCCTCCTTTTGTAGTGTGTGGATTATATTTCTCTTTTGAGTTGTAGCTCTTGCTTGAGTATCTTCCCTTGTATGCTATCCTTTCTCTGGACCTGTGTTCTGCTGCAGCAAGTAATCCGGTTATTGCCAGCCTGTCTTTGGATCCGTCTTCACTGCGGCTGCAGCTCCTTCAGCTAAGTGTGCAGACATTGTAGTGTATCTGTGTGTTTTCTGACTGGATCCGAGGCGACCACGGTTCCCTCCATATACTGAGCAGGGCACCGGTGGCCGTGCCCCTTCCACTATTGTAGGGGTTACAGTGGTCATCAGTCTCAGGTACGCGGGCATGCCTCGTTCCACCATTTGGATCCGGGCATGGGCTTAGCAGCATAGGGAGAACTTTGAGGGTCTGACAGGGGTCACCCTTTATCCTCCCTAGTTTGGGTCCGGTCAGTAGCTCTATTTTCTGTGCATGCTCTTGTTGCTCACATACAGCCGTGACATTATAATCCACCAAAACCGTCTTTTTTGACATGGATCCGCTTTCTGGCCTGGTTGACCGCATGCAGGGTCTTTCTTTTGGAGGTAGCGGATCTCAGTCAATCTATGACTCAGCTTCAAGCATTGGGCTCTGCTCCGGCCCATGGAGTCTGTTGCGAGCCAAAGGTCTCACTTCTGGAAACGTTCTACGGGGGCAGTGAGAGTTTTGTTCGCTTCAGAGAGGCATGCAAACTCCATTTTTGCTTGTGTCCCCATTCCTCTGGTAATCAGGAGCAGAGGGTGAGGATTGTCATCTCCCTGCTCAGGGGTAATGCTCAGACTTGGGCTTTTTCGCTGCCATCAGGGGATCCCTCCCTTCGATCCGTGGAAGGATTTTTTGTGGCCCTGGGGCAGATATATGATGACCCGGATCGTGTTGCTCTGGCCGAATCTAACTTACGTTTTTTATGCCAGTGCAAACTGTCTGCGGAGCTTTATTGTTCTGAATTTCGGAGATGGGCAGCTGATTCAGGTTGGAATGATGCTGCACTCCGGAGTCAGTTCTGTCATGGTCTCTCAGAGAGATTGAAAGATGCGTTTGCTTTCCATGAGAGACCAACGTCCTTAGAGTCTGCCATATCATTGGCGGTACGCCTTGACAGGCATCTAAGAGAAAGAAACGAGACCTCTCTGTCCAGCCATTGTCAGTCTAGGTGCGGACTCATTCAGTGTGCAGGGGCCTCATCCTGTCTCAGTCCCCTCTGAGGAGGAGCCCATGCAGCTAGGTCGACTTGCCCCTGATAAAAGAGGATTTAGTCCTCAGAGTATGGTGTGTTTTTGTTGTGGGGGCATAGGTCATTTGGCAAATGTTTGTCCGTCTAGGAGATTCTTGAACTGTACTAAGAGCGATAATAAGAGAAAAACCTCAAAAGGTAAATCATCAAACTCTGCTTCATCTGCTACCTTGGGCAAAGTTGATGTAGGAATTGATGCTTTTCCTCTGACCTGCAGTTCCCGTTTTCTCCTGTCTGCCAGGGTGGCGCTAGAGAGCAAAGTCATTTCTTGTGAGATTTTTGTTGATAGTGGAGCGGCCGTCAATCTTATTGACACTCAATTTGTAGCCATGCATGGTTTTCAGGTTTGCACATTAGAAAAGGATATACCTGTTTTCGCTATTGACTCTGCTCCACTCTCACAGAGAGTTCTCTGAAGGGCATTGTTCACAATATCCGGTTAGCTGTAGGTGACCCTCATGTGGAGGATATATCTTGTTTTGTCCTTAACGGATTGCCTTCTCCTCTAGTTTTGGGGTTACCCTGGCTCACTAGACATAACCCCACTATTGATTGGCAAGGAAGGCAAATAAATGAGTGGAGTGACTTTTGTAGAGAGAATTGTCTTACAGCGACTTTTGCAGAGGTGTCTACTAAAACTGTGCCATCATTTCTCTCTGATTTCTCGGACGTGTTTTCCGAGAGCGGTGTTCAGGAGCTACCTCCTCACCGGGAGTTTGACTGTCCCATTAACCTCATTCCCGGCGCCAAGCTGCCAAAAGCTCGCCACTACAATCTCTCACAACCGGAAAGAATCGCAATGCAAACCTATATCTCCGAGAGTCTCGATAAGGGGCATATTCGTCCCTCAAAATCACCTGTTGCCGCTGGTTGTTTTTTTTGTTAAAAAAAAAGATGGCTCTCTGAGACCTTGCCTAGATTTTAGGGAGCTGAACCGTATCACGATTCGCGATCCCTATCCCCTTCCTCTGATCCCGGACCTCTTCAACCAAATTGTTGGGGCCAAGGTTTTTTCCAAATTGGATTTGAGAGGCGCGTACAACCTGGTCAGGGTCAGAGAGGGGGATGAATGGAAAACGGCCTTTAATACCCCTAACGGGCATTTCGAGAATCTCGTTATGCCTTTCGGCCTGATGAATGCTCCGGCCGTCTTTCAGCATTTTGTTAACAGTATTTTCTACCATTTAATGGGGAAATTTGTATTGGTGTGTAGCAGCACCCTTTTTTTCACAGGGGATTAGATAACAAGCATACTTCTTTCCAAAAACCTCAGTTCAATGAGCTGAGTAGCAATACCAAAGACATCCCATAGACAGGTGTTGAATTGTTTCTGGATCTTTTTTTATCCTATACCACCCTTCGATGAGATGAAGACCACAATGCTAAAGTTTGTAAGGATGCCTATTCAGAAACATTTGTACAGAGTAAAAAGGTATTTTGATTACAGGCGTTAATAGCATATGTATGTTACTTTATAAATGTCTGATAAGTGGTGGGGTCCCACCTCTCATGGCTTCTGGAAAATGGCTTATAGCAGCCAAGAGAAGAAGGAGAGGAAGAAAAGAACAAGCCGTGCATGTGCGTTATGCTCACTATTGTAGTTTATGGAGCGGATTAGGAGATGCAGACAGAGAAGAGCCTGCACAATTTGGACACCTCTTGACCCAAACATGACCATAACCATGAGATGATTAAAATAGCTTTATTGATAACCTTGGTGAAAATGTGTTTCAGAGTATATATACTCCTTTTTCAAGTCAGGTTTGAGAGTGCGGAAGGACAGTTGAGCCTCCTGACTGGTGGTCTAACCCACTCTGTATACCCCGTACCGGAGGGTTGGCCACCCCATGGTCTGAGAATTTGAGGACATCGGCAGCACAGACCTGCTGTATCCACAACACGCACTAGTGTTATGTCTACACATAGAGAGGAGCACAATCATTCAACATCTTTCTTCAAATACCAGACATACTACCCTATAAGCGCCTTTCCCTTTCTGTGTTCGCCACAAATTATTGTAGTCAATGGGAGTTACAAAAAAGCACATACGTACTTCATGGCCTCTCTATTCAAACTCCTCATCACTGAGGTCAGAAGGGTAAGGAGGAAGGGGTGGCTCCAGAGATAGTGGGGGTCCCAGTGGGATTGCCCCTAGCAATTAGACATTTATCACCTATGCTTTAAATGTCAATTTTAGGAAAACCCTTTTAATGTGGCCCTAATACCCTTTATAGTCTGGTCCATAGTATATAGTGCACAAGTTAACAGAATAGTGCTCGTAGTTTGGGCGGCAGTCTAAGTGTTGCTTTCTATACTCTGCTTTAGATTCTTTACATTCTGCTGCTTCCTTCATTCTGGTAGCGTTCACACATTCCTGACCGTCACTTACTCAGATGTCCAAAATAGACACATCAATATCTGCTGTCATGTGGTAGAACACACAAGTCGCATGTTAACGTAGCCTCTATATGTTGTCATGCTTCATAATATAAATTCTGGACGCTGAAAAATATGCACTACTATAATTATGACAAGACCAATGTCAGGGGACATCACCCTTGCAGCCGCACCTGATAGGACAACTGATGCGGACACAGCAAGACTTATTTTTGCAGACTATTATCCCTTCAAGAAGCTTGAATCTTTGTGGAGATCAGCAATGAAATCTGTCAGAGAACGTCAGGGTTGCTGCGCTTGAGGATATAGTCTAATTACAGAGTCTACCACCCCCTAGGACGGTTTTATGTTTTATTGTAGAACATTGAATCGCTTTTGATTTTTCTGATATTCCTCAACAAAAGCAAAAAAAAGAAAAGAAATGAAACTAAATTGATTTGAATGCATTAATATTCAATCCTGCAGCAGGATGCTATCACTGGCGCATTTCGTAGGGAAATGTGATGTTGGTGCGAGGTGTTGGATTGCATCACGCATAGTACTTTCAGTTAACACTGGTCTCGTCATACCACACAGGTAACTTTTTCCACTGTGAGCTTGTGCACATAGTCCAGTACTTTTTCCTATAGTGTGCAAGCACGGCCACCGCTGTAGGATTGCAGGGAGGTCGAAACTAGAGATGAACCAAGTTCACAAAAATTTGATTCGGCTGCTTTGCCGAATTTCCCAAAGAAATTTGCTTCGTGACGAATTACTTTGTCACGAAGCACATTTCTTTGTAAGTAGTGGGCACAATGACGGGCAACGCCTGTCATTGAACCCGTCAGATGCCGTGTTCATTGCTGATCATAACATCTGAGATTAAAAAATGAGGGCTTTCAGGGGTTAATCGTTAAAAAAAAAATATAATAATATCCAATAGAATAATGAGCGGGCACTAATACACCTGGCAACCAAATTGACATATGCAGAAAATATTTATTAAATCCCCATAAAATACAAGTAATAAAATTTATAAGAACAATGTAGCAATAATATACAACATTACAGTCACATATATTGTGGTAGATATGATCGATACTATATTCGATAAAAGTATATTCGATAAAAATATTCGATAGATTGAATGGTAGAAAATTAAATGTTGGAATATTCGATACCACTCAATAGTGTCGATAAATTCAATAATATATATCACACCAGAGACTTCAAGTATTGTCCAGATCTTATATATGTGTCACTACCAGAGCTTTGAGACGTTCTCACAGCTCTGTTTCTCCACCCCTGTGATGATGTCACTACTAGAGCTTGGAGGAGCTCTCACTGCTCTGTTTCTCCGCCCCTGTGATGAGCTCTTTACTTTCTGTTTCCTTCCTCCCAGCTGTTTCTCCTGCGTTTGATTTCCCTGCCTTTAAATCACCCCTCCTCCTTTTGTAGTGTGTGGATTATATTTCTCTTTTGAGTTGTAGCTCTTGCTTGAGTATCTTCCCTTGTATGCTATCCTTTCTCTGGACCTGTGTTCTGCTGCAGCAAGTAATCCGGTTATTGCCAGCCTGTCTTTGGATCCGTCTTCACTGCGGCTGCAGCTCCTTCAGCTAAGTGTGCAGACATTGTAGTGTATCTGTGTGTTTTCTGACTGGATCCGAGGCGACCACGGTTCCCTCCATATACTGAGCAGGGCACCGGTGGCCGTGCCCCTTCCACTATTGTAGGGGTTACAGTGGTCATCAGTCTCAGGTACGCGGGCATGCCTCGTTCCACCATTTGGATCCGGGCATGGGCTTAGCAGCATAGGGAGAACTTTGAGGGTCTGACAGGGGTCACCCTTTATCCTCCCTAGTTTGGGTCCGGTCAGTAGCTCTATTTTCTGTGCATGCTCTTGTTGCTCACATACAGCCGTGACATTATAATCCACCAAAACCGTCTTTTTTGACATGGATCCGCTTTCTGGCCTGGTTGACCGCATGCAGGGTCTTTCTTTTGGAGGTAGCGGATCTCAGTCAATCTATGACTCAGCTTCAAGCATTGGGCTCTGCTCCGGCCCATGGAGTCTGTTGCGAGCCAAAGGTCTCACTTCTGGAAACGTTCTACGGGGGCAGTGAGAGTTTTGTTCGCTTCAGAGAGGCATGCAAACTCCATTTTTGCTTGTGTCCCCATTCCTCTGGTAATCAGGAGCAGAGGGTGAGGATTGTCATCTCCCTGCTCAGGGGTAATGCTCAGACTTGGGCTTTTTCGCTGCCATCAGGGGATCCCTCCCTTCGATCCGTGGAAGGATTTTTTGTGGCCCTGGGGCAGATATATGATGACCCGGATCGTGTTGCTCTGGCCGAATCTAACTTACGTTTTTTATGCCAGTGCAAACTGTCTGCGGAGCTTTATTGTTCTGAATTTCGGAGATGGGCAGCTGATTCAGGTTGGAATGATGCTGCACTCCGGAGTCAGTTCTGTCATGGTCTCTCAGAGAGATTGAAAGATGCGTTTGCTTTCCATGAGAGACCAACGTCCTTAGAGTCTGCCATATCATTGGCGGTACGCCTTGACAGGCATCTAAGAGAAAGAAACGAGACCTCTCTGTCCAGCCATTGTCAGTCTAGGTGCGGACTCATTCAGTGTGCAGGGGCCTCATCCTGTCTCAGTCCCCTCTGAGGAGGAGCCCATGCAGCTAGGTCGACTTGCCCCTGATAAAAGAGGATTTAGTCCTCAGAGTATGGTGTGTTTTTGTTGTGGGGGCATAGGTCATTTGGCAAATGTTTGTCCGTCTAGGAGATTCTTGAACTGTACTAAGAGCGATAATAAGAGAAAAACCTCAAAAGGTAAATCATCAAACTCTGCTTCATCTGCTACCTTGGGCAAAGTTGATGTAGGAATTGATGCTTTTCCTCTGACCTGCAGTTCCCGTTTTCTCCTGTCTGCCAGGGTGGCGCTAGAGAGCAAAGTCATTTCTTGTGAGATTTTTGTTGATAGTGGAGCGGCCGTCAATCTTATTGACACTCAATTTGTAGCCATGCATGGTTTTCAGGTTTGCACATTAGAAAAGGATATACCTGTTTTCGCTATTGACTCTGCTCCACTCTCACAGAGAGTTCTCTGAAGGGCATTGTTCACAATATCCGGTTAGCTGTAGGTGACCCTCATGTGGAGGATATATCTTGTTTTGTCCTTAACGGATTGCCTTCTCCTCTAGTTTTGGGGTTACCCTGGCTCACTAGACATAACCCCACTATTGATTGGCAAGGAAGGCAAATAAATGAGTGGAGTGACTTTTGTAGAGAGAATTGTCTTACAGCGACTTTTGCAGAGGTGTCTACTAAAACTGTGCCATCATTTCTCTCTGATTTCTCGGACGTGTTTTCCGAGAGCGGTGTTCAGGAGCTACCTCCTCACCGGGAGTTTGACTGTCCCATTAACCTCATTCCCGGCGCCAAGCTGCCAAAAGCTCGCCACTACAATCTCTCACAACCGGAAAGAATCGCAATGCAAACCTATATCTCCGAGAGTCTCGATAAGGGGCATATTCGTCCCTCAAAATCACCTGTTGCCGCTGGTTGTTTTTTTTGTTAAAAAAAAAGATGGCTCTCTGAGACCTTGCCTAGATTTTAGGGAGCTGAACCGTATCACGATTCGCGATCCCTATCCCCTTCCTCTGATCCCGGACCTCTTCAACCAAATTGTTGGGGCCAAGGTTTTTTCCAAATTGGATTTGAGAGGCGCGTACAACCTGGTCAGGGTCAGAGAGGGGGATGAATGGAAAACGGCCTTTAATACCCCTAACGGGCATTTCGAGAATCTCGTTATGCCTTTCGGCCTGATGAATGCTCCGGCCGTCTTTCAGCATTTTGTTAACAGTATTTTCTACCATTTAATGGGGAAATTTGTATTGGTGTATCTTGATGATATTTTGATTTTTTCCCCTGATGTTCAGACCCATCAGGATCATCTTTTTCAGGTTCTGCAGATTCTGCGGGCAAATAAATTGTACGCCAAGCTGGAGAAATGTCTTTTTATGGTATCGGAGATTCAATTTCTGGGTTTTCTCCTCTCTGCTTCTGGTCTTCGCATGGATCCGGAGAAGGTCCGTGCTGTACTTGAGTGGGAGCTTCCTGAGAATCAGAAGGCATTGATGCGCTTTCTGGGTTTTGCGAACTATTACAGAAAGTTCATTTTGAATTATTCCTCTGTTGTCAAACCCCTCACTGACATGACAAAAAAGGGGGCGGATTTTTCCTCTTGGTCGGAGGAGGCGCTTGCAGATTTTTCTAAGATTAAAGAGAGTTTTGCATCTGCTCCCGTCTTGGTGCATCCCGATGTTTCCTTACCTTTTATTGTTGAGGTGGATGCTTCCGAGGTGGGTGTGGGTGCGGTTTTGTCCCAGGGCCCTTCTCCTGCCAAATGGCGACCCTGTGCCTTTTTCTCTAAAAAACTCTCCCCGGCATAGAAAAACTATGATGTGGGAGATAGGGAGTTGTTGGCCATCAAGTTGGCTTTCGAGGAATGGCGCCATTGGTTGGAGGGGGCCAGGCACCCTATCACCGTTTTTACCGACCATAAGAATCTGGCATACTTGGAGTCGGCCAGGCGTATAAATCCGAGACAGGCCAGATGGTCTCTGTTCTTCTCCAGATTCAATTTTGTCGTTACATTCCGCCCTGGGATCAAAAATGTGAAGGCTGATGCTCTCTCTCGCTGTTTTCCGGGAGGAGGAAACTCCGAGGACCCGGGTCCCATTTTGGCGGAGGGGGTAGTTGTTTCTGCTCTATATTCTGATTTGGAGGCCGAGGTCCAGGCTGCCCAGACTGAGGCACCTGCCCGTTGTCCTTCTGGGAAGTTGTTTGTGCCTCCTGAGCTACGTCACAAACTCTTCAAGGAGCATCATTATACTGTTCTTGCTGGTCACCCCGGGAGTAGAGCCACGGTAGATCTCATTGCTCTGAGATTTTGGTGGCCGGCTCTTCGTAAGTCGGTGGAGGGTTTTGTGGCTGCTTGTGAGACGTGCGCTCGCGCTAAGGTCCCTCGTTCGCGGCCTTCAGGTTCCCTTCTCCCGTTACCCATACCTTCCCGTCCTTGGACACACCTGTCCATGGACTTTATCACGGATCTTCCTCGTTCCTCAGGGAAGTCGGTTATCCTGGTGGTGGTGGACCGTTTTAGCAAGATGGCTCATTTCGTACCTTTCCCTGGTTTACCCAATGCTAAAACGTTGGCGCAAGCTTTTGTCGACCATATTGTTAAATTGCATGGCATTCCCTCTGATATTGTTTCCGATAGAGGCACGCAGTTTGTGTCCAGGTTCTGGAAGGCTTTCTGTTCTCGCCTGGGGGTTCGGCTGTCCTTCTCTTCTGCTTTTCATCCGCAGTCGAATGGTCAGACTGAGCGCCTCAATCAGAATCTGGAGACATATTTGCGCTGTTTTGTGGCAGAGAACCAGGAGGATTGGTGTTCATTTCTCCCTCTTGCTGAGTTTGCTCTGAACAACCGTCGTCAGGAATCTTCTGATAAGTCACCATTCTTTGGTGGATATGGGTTCCATCCGCAGTTTGGGACATTCTCGGGAGGGGCTCTTTCTGGTTTACCTGAGGAGGAGAGATTTTCCTCGTCTTTGTCTACCATTTGGCAAAAGATTCTGAGTAATCTTAGAAAGATGAGTGAGAAGTATAAGCGTGTGGCTGATAAGAGACGTGTGCCTGGTCCGGACCTGAATGTGGGTGATCTGGTGTGGTTGTCTACAAGAAATATTAAACTGAAGGTTCCCTCCTGGAAATTGGGTCCCAAGTTTATTGGGCCTTATAAAATCTTGTCAGTCATCAATCCTGTTGCCTTCCGTCTTGATCTTCCACGGGTTTGGAAGATACATAATGTATTTCACAGATCTCTTAAAACCATATGTCCAGCCCACGGTACCCTCCTCTTTGCCGCCTCCTCCTCCGATTTTGGTTGATGGCAATCTGGAGTTTGAGGTTTCCAGAATTGTGGACTCTCGCATTGTCCGCGGTTCTCTTCAGTACCTCGTTCATTGGAAGGGTTATGGTCCTGAGGAGAGGATGTGGGTTCCGGTGTAGGACATTAAAGCTACTCGCCTCATCAGGGCATTTCATAGGGCTCATCCTGAGAAGGTGGGTCCTGGGTGTCCGGAGTCCACCTGTAGGGGGGAGGGTACTGTCACTACCAGAGCTTTGAGACGTTCTCACAGCTCTGTTTCTCCACCCCTGATGATGATGTCACTACTAGAGCTTGGAGGAGTTCTCACTGCTCTGTTTCTCCACCCCTGTGATGAGCTCTTTACTTTCTGTTTCCTTCCTCCCAGCTGTTTCTCCTGCGTTTAATTTCCCTGCCTTTAAATCACCCCTCCTCCTTTTGTAGTGTGTGGATTATATTTCTCTTTTGAGTTGTAGCTCTTGCTTGAGTATCTTCCCTTGTATGCCATCCTTTCTCTGGACCTGTGTTCTGCTGCAGCAAGTACTCCGGATATTGCCAGCCTGTCTTTGGATCCGTCTTCACTGCGGCTGCAGCTCCTTCAGCTAAGTGTGCAGACATTGTAGTGTATCTGTGTGTTTTCTGACTGGATCCGAGGCGACCACGGTTCCCTCCATTTACTGAGCAGGGCACCGGTGGCCGTGCCCGTTCCACTATTGTAGGGGTTACAGTGGTCATCAGTCTCAGGTACGCGGGCATGCCTCGTTCCACCATTTGGATCCGGGCATGGGCTTAGCAGCATAGGGAGAGCTTTGAGGGTCTGACAGGGGTCACCCTTTATCCTCCCTAGTTTGGGTCCGGTCAGTAGCTCTATTTTCTGTGCATGCTCTTGTTGCTCACATACAGCCGTGACAATATGCTGTTATTTGGGAAAGAGAAGGTATTTTCTTCTAGAGCTCTATCCCAATTTGGGAAACTGAATGTCACTGAAAATGTTGTAGGTGTATTCACTGGGAGCGCAATATGTTCATAAAGTGTCCACAGGAATCCTGATAATGTGAAAAGTCTCTTATAGCATATCCTTTTAAGGTCCATATAAGCTTTGAATCGAAGAATAAATCGATATTTGGCTTACTGTCTAGCGTCTGCTGTCTCCCTATTGCTTCAATGGAGCTTTAAATATTTGCCGGCTTATTCAGTCGCTCCATACAGCAAGCTGGTTTAGATTTCGCAGAACAGAGTGGCAACTCCCGCGATCTTTGGAACTCCCGCAAAATCTAAACCAGCTTGCTGTATGGAGCGACTGAATAAGCCGGCAAATATTTAAAGCTCCATTGAAGCAATAGGGAGACAGCAGACGCTAGACGGTAAGCCAAATATCGATTTATTCTTCGATTCAAAGCTTATATCGACCTTAAAAGGATATGCTATAAGAGACTTTTCACATTATCTGGTTTCCTGTGGACACTTTATGAACATGTTGCGCTCCCAGTGAATACACCTACAACATTTTCAGTGACATTCAGTTTCCCAAATTGGGATAGAGCTCTAGAAGATAATACCCCCTCTTTCCCAAATAACAGCATATATAAGATCTGGACAATATTTGAAGTTTCTGGTGTGATATATATTATTGAATTTATCGACACTATTGAGTGGTATCGAATATTCTATCGAATATTCCAACATTGAATTTTCTGCCATTCAATCTATCGAATATTTATATCGAATATACTTTTATCGAATATAGTATCGATTATATCTACCACAATATATGTGACTGTAATGTTGTATATTATTGCTACATTGTTCTTATAAATTTTATTACTTGTATTTTATGGGGATTTAATAAATATTTTCTGCATATGTCAATTTGGTTGCCAGGTGTATGAGTTCTCGCTCATTATTCTATTGTTACATTTGCCTTTTAAGAGAGGGTGGGGTGATTCCCTCTATATGAGCTTGTAGCACCATACCATAACTACTTGCTAGTGAGCCACCACAACCTACCACTATTTTTCTGATATAATAATATCCATTTCAGCGCAAAGAGGCCTCTGCAGTCATCTTGATTGAAGATCCCACACAAAATCTTGCGAGGTGCATGATGACATCATCACGCTGGCCAATGTGGTGACGTCATACATGACCGTGTACGAGATTTTGCTCAGGATCATCAATCAAGGTGGCCGTGGCGGTCTCTTTGCGCTCAAATGGATAAGGGGAGTATGATTTTTTTTTTTTACTGGCATTTCGGTTAAAACGGATTCGTTACCATGAAGCACGAGAAAATTCGGCTTCACGATGAATTGAATTTTCCCTGAAATACGGATCGAAGTCCACTTCAGATACTTCGATTCACTCAACACTAGTCATAACCCCTGGATACAAGCAGTGTATAATGGGATGGAAAACTTAACCAAGCCAACAAAGTAGGCAATATGGACAATCACAATACATTAGTAAGTGCCTTGTAGTAACTTTATCTACATGATAAATGCCATTTTTTGAAGTGAGACAACCCCTTTAAGTCTACTTTGATACATATTTTGAAATCTAATAGGAGACATGATAGATGAGACTGATGGGATAGCTTTGCAGTGCCAGCATTGAGTGAGGGCACGTCTTGCCTGCAGACATACCTAACATGACAGCGACTGGACGTGATACTGCAGTGCTCTCTGAATTATAATGCAGTGGCTGCTCCGCTCCGCAGCTAGAATGGATCACCGTATGTGCCGCACATTAACTCCCTTTCATTCTGTGTGCCAGAAAAGGAGTTACATTGTAAAGCTACTTGGCTAATCTGCCATGTGTCTTGTTATTCAATCAAAATTCACAATCAGTGTAACTACCGGCATGAAATGTAATTCATAGCAGTTCATCCCTTCCCCCTTGCAGCTTATACATTATTCAGGGCACAATCACAGAGATGCAGAGAGTAGAAACTGCAGAGTCACTTTACTGGATAGAAGAACGCTAAACAGCCTGCAACATCTTGTTTATGCATTATATATATATATATATATACACACTATCCATACTATATTATATGTGGCTACTAAGTTTTGGAGGGTCGGCTCTGCTATACTGTTGTAATGGGATGTCAACACTTAAAACATTTTTTATGGATATTATGTTTTCATTTGCAGTGTTTTAAAAAGGTCATTTGACTGAAATGCCACAAAAGTACGAATTGCCTTGAAAACCTCAAAGAAAAATAAGCACTGGTTTGTTTCAACTGCGAAGTGCTGAAGTCCATTTCTGCTATATGGTAATTTACTCACCATTAAAGGGAGTCTGTCACCAGGAAATTCACGGATAAACCAGACACAATGCCTTGTGGGGCGAGCTCAGCTGAATGTAATGGTACCTTTCACTTCATCTATTGCTTTAGGGCTCATGCACACGAGCGTAAGGGCTCAGTGCCAGTTTTGCAGACCATAAACGGCCAGTCTGCAATATACGGCCGCTGGCCGAGTGCACTCTGTGGCGCGGATGTGGACCCATTGACTTGAGTGGGTCCGCAATCCGCAAGATACGACCGAAGATAGGAATTCACCTATCTTTTGTGGTGCTTTTTCGGGCTTTCTGGTCCGTGCCTCCGCACTGCAAATGATGGAACATGTTCAATCTTTGGCCATATGTTGACTTGATTTGAATGGTCTGCATTCGCAAATGGAGTGCACATGGTCAGTGCCCGTGCATTGTGGACCGTATTTGCAGTCCGCAGCACGGGCACTGAGCCATTACTCTTGTGGGCATGAGCACTTATTCTGGAGAAAAAGTCCTTTTAATCCATATTCATATGCGCAGTTAAGCGCACAAAGAGTGGGCACAAGCCATTCTATGCAACTTTGCTCCTCCTGCTTGGTCTACAAGCCCCTTCCATCTCGTTCCTGCCCTACTGCGCAAGTGCTGACATTTGGAAGCATGATTGAGATTGCTGGCTGAGCATTAGCAATCTTCAGATGACTGGCCTTGTCAACCACCAAGGAATAGGAGGGGCTGAGCGAGCAGAGGAAGGGAACATCATTGCACCATGGGGAATAGGCTCACCGGCCACCAACTGTGCTCAGAACAACTCATTTGCATTTGTGTTAAAACAACTTTTTTTGTTGATTGAAGCAATGGTGATTATATCTATTTATCATTAAGTTTTCAGGAACAAAAAAATAGGGAAATGTAAAAATGACAGACAGAAAACGATCATGGCACAACCATGCGCCATATACTCTTAGGGCTCGTTCACATGAACGTGTGCTGCCCGTTGCCGTATTGCGGATCCGCAATACACGGGCACTGTTCCGTGTGCATTCCGCATCACGGATGCGGACCCATTCACTTCAATAGGTCTGGAAATCCGGAGATGCGGAACGGAAGCACGGAACGGAACACTACTGAAGCACTACTGAGTGCTTTCTGGGGTTTCGTTCCGTGCCTCCGCACTGCAAAAAGATAGAACATGCTCTATCTTTTTGCGGAACGGAGGGATTGCGGACCCATTCAAGTGAATGGGTCTGCGATCCCCATGTGCCTGACCCACGGACAGTGCCCGTGCATTGCGGATCGCAATTTGCGGTCCACAGCACGGGCACGGGCTTCACACAGTTAGTGCTCGTTCACACTAACGTATTTTGCGTTCCGCATATAGGCCATTTTATGCGTTCTGCATACGGAACCATTAATTTCATTGGGTCCACAAAAGATGTGGACAGCACTCTGTGTGCTGTCCGCATTCGTTGCTCCGTTCTGTGGCCCCACAAAAATTGAGTCCTGTCCTATTCTTGTCCGTTTTGATAGGCCTCCTGTTCCGTTCCGCAAATTGCGGAAGGCACCCTGGCGCCATCCGTGTTTTGCGGATCCGCAATTTGTGGACCGCAAAAAAATGGCACGGTCGTGTGAACGAACCCTTAGTCACAGCCTGTATCCACTCATTTTGCTACAAGTCATTACAGTTTCAATTTATTCTGCTTTTCTTTATAGGAATCAAAGGGACAAGCAATCAGCCATGCAGAGTGAATCACCTACAGCGAGCTCAGCACAAGGGAGCATTTTAGGGAAAATATCCTAAAGGGCATCTGTGTTTGTATAATTGATAAGCTGGTAAGGAAAAAATTCTTATGACATTTTCCTGCAGCCTTATAGCAGAAACACGTCTATGTCATCCAGTAAGTGGATAATAAGAAGCACAAATAAAGTAAAGAGGTTTGTTATTCAGTATCATAGGACGTGATTTGCATCAAAGCTATGGGGTATTTTTGGGCAAAGATGTTACACTGCAGTAGGTGGTTTAAACACCCATTTATAAAATGAGGTTGAAACCCATGTGGTGGGTAGAGGTATGCCCAATCCCATGTGAGTTTCTCTTCTTTTTTTTTTTCGACCCCAAAGAAGAAAAACTGATATAAAAACAATGTTGCATTTTCTAGAACATATGCTTTTAATAATAAAGTGATGCAAAAACCATTGTGAAACTAAATATACTGAAAATGCAGTTGTACCACATTTTCCCCAGTTTGGTAGTGTTATGCAGCTTCATGGCAAACTTTTAATACATGCATTGCCAATCAGATCAGTGGGTATCCAACATCTGTTTTCTCCCCACCATCCATAAGAAAGTACTGGATTCTAGGCACATCTGGTGGCATCTATTCCTAGAAACCAAGGACTTAGACATGCTTCATTGTCACGACAGATGGACATCCCAGTTACCAGACCCTATAGCTGGGGTGCACAACCTGTGGACAGGGGCTACATGCAGCCCTCAATACCATTCTGTGCAGCCCCCAAGCATCTGGTCACAGGCAATCTTATCTGTGCCTAGTGGCGACTCGCATGTATTTTCAATGTAAGAGAAGAGTGGCGCATAGTACTGGAGAAAAGATGGGTAAGTGCACTGTGTGGGCATCTCTGGAACCCCATATATTGGCACCCTACTGTATATGGCAATCCACATAAAAATACATGAGGTGTAGATGTGGCTGTTCATGAGTGTGGCTATCTTTATTGTACATATACAGTCATGTGAAAAAATTAGGACACCCTTTGAAAGCATGTGGTTTTTTGTAACATTTTTAATAAATGGTTATTTCATCTCCGTTTCAACAATACAGAGAGATTAAAGTAATCCAACTAAACAAAGAAAACTGAAGAAAAGTCTTTTCAAGATCTTCTGTAAATGTCATTCTACAAAAATGCCTATTCTAACTGAGGAAAAAGATAGGACACCCTCACATGTATTCCCTCTTAAATTGGCTCAGATCTCACACAGGTATATCACACCAGGTGCACATAATTAGTAGATCATTACTCTGCATGTTGAATGAGGCTTGCCCTATTTAAACCTCAGACATTTAGTTTGGTGTGCTCCTGACTGTTGAAGTGAGAGTGAGCACCATGGTGAGAGCAAAAGAGCTGTCAGAGGACTTCAGAAAAAAGATTGTAGCAGCCTATGAGTCTGGGAAGGGATTTAAAAAGATCTCAAAAGATTTTGAAATCAGCCATTCCACTGTCCGGAAGATAGTCTACAAGTGGAGGGCTTTCAAAACAACTGCCAACATGCCCAGGACTGGTCGCCCCAGCAAGTTCACCCCAAGAGCAGACCGCAAGATGCTAAAAGAGGTATCCAAAAACCCTAAAGTGTCATCTCGAGAACTACAGCAGGCTCTGGCTACTGTTGATGTAGAAGTACATGCCTCTACAATCAGAAAGAGACTGTACAAGTTTAACTTGCATGGGAGGTGTGCAAGGAGGAAACCTTTGCTTTCCAAGAGAAACATCGAGGCCAGACTGACATTTGCCAGCGATAAAGTTGACAAAGACCAGGACTTCTGGAATAATGTTCTTTAGACAGATGAGTCCAAAATTGAATTATTTGGACACAACAGCAGAGGACATGTTTGGCGTAAACCAAACACAGCATTCCAAGAAAAGAACCTCATACCAACTGTGAAGCATGGAGGTGGAAGTGTCATGGTTTGGGGCTGCTTTGCTGCAGCAGGACCTGGTCAGCTCACCATCATAGAATCCACGATGAATTCTACTGTGTATCAGAAGGTGCTTGAAGAACATGTGAGACCATCAGTTAGAAAATTAAAGCTGAAGCGGAACTGGACCATGCAACATGACAATGACCCAAAACATACTAGTAAATCAACCAAAGATTGGCTGAAAAAGAAGAAATGGAGAGTCCTGGAATGGCTAAGTCAAAGTCCAGATTTGAATCCCATTGAGATGCTGTGGGGTGACTTGAAAAGGGCTGTACGTGCAAGAAACCCCTCAAACATCTCACAGCTGAAAAAGTTCTGCATTGAGGAGTGGGGTAAAATTTCCTCAGACCGATGTCGAAGACTGGTAGATGGCTACAAGAACCGTCTCACTGCAGTTATTTCAGCCAAAGGAGGTAACACTCGCTATTAGGGGCAAGGGTGTCCTATCTTTTTCCTCAGTTAGAATAGGCATTTTTGTAGAATGACATTTACAGAAGATCTTGAAAAGACTTTTCTTCAGTTTTCTTTGTTTAGTCGGATTACTTTAATCTCTCTGTATTGTTGAAACGGAGATGAAATAACCATTTATTAAAAATGTTACAAAAAACCACATGCTTTCAAAGGGTGTCCTAATTTTTTCACAAGACTGTACACTCACCTAAAGAATTATTAGGAACACCATACTAATACGGTGTTGGACCCCCTTTTGCCTTCAGAACTGCCTTAATTCTACGTGGCATTGATTCAACAAGGTGCTGATAGCATTCTTTAGAAATGTTGGCCCATATTGATAGGATAGCATCTTGCAGCTGATGGAGATTTGAGGGATGCACATCCAGGGCACGAAGCTCCCGTTCCACCACATCCCAAAGATGCTCTATTGGGTTGAGATCTGGTGACTGTGGGGGCCATTTTAGTACAGTGAACTCATTGTCATGTTCAAGAAACCAATTTGAAATGATTCGAGCTTTGTGACATGGTGCATTATTCTGCTGGAAGTAGCCATCAGAGGATGGATACATGTTCTCATTCTGTTTACGCCAAATTCGGACTCTACCATTTGAATGTCTCAACAGAAATCTAGACTCATCAGACCAGGCAACATTTTTCCAGTCTTCAACAGTCCAATTTTGGTGAGCTCGTGCAAATTGTAGCATCTTTTTCCTATTTGTAGTGGAGATGAGTGGTACCCGGTGGGGTCTTCTGCTGTTGTTGCCCATCCGCCCCAAGGTTGTGCGTGTTGTGGCTTCACAAATGCTTTGCTGCATACCTCGGTTGTAACGAGTGGTAATTTCAGTCAACGTTGCTCTTCTATCAGCTTGAATCAGTCGGCCCATTCTCCTCTGACCTCTAGCATCCACAAGGCATTTTTGCCCATAGGACTACCGCATACTGGATGTTTTTCCCTTTTCACACCATTCTTTGTAAACCCTAGAAATGGTTGTGCGTGAAAATCCCAGTAACTGAGCAGATTGTGAAATACTCAGACAGGCCCGTCTGGCACCAACAACCATGCCACGCTCAAAATTGCTTAAATCACCTTTCTTTCCCATTCTGACATTCAGTTTGGAGTTCAGGAGATTGTCTTGACCAGGAGCACACCCCTAAATGCATTGAAGCAACTGCCATGTGATTCGTTGACTAGATAATTGCATTAATGAGAAATAGAACAGGTGTTCCTAATAATTCTTTAGGTGAGTGTAGTTCATGGGAGTAATGAAACACTCAGCAACTCACATAAACTACAATGAAAAGAGCCACGTACATACATGTACCTCTCCTTTCTACATTGTGAATGGTAAAGAAGAGGACTCTCTTTACAGATGAGTGCTGGAAATTTAACTAGCACCTATCAGATATTTAAGTTACATATGTTTGATATGACACAAATATTTCAGTTGGTAATACACCTTTAAAGGGGTTATCCAAGACTAAAAAACTTACCACATATGCCCAATGAATATACTTACCTGGCTCCCCGTGCTGCTCCTGGTCCTGGCACCGCCGCTGCTGCTTCTCCCCATGCGCAGATGAAAACATCCAGTGTTGGGGGGGAGCAGTCAATGGCATGTGAGGACGGGGGTGGGGGAGCCTCCCTAGCATCGGCATAGCTGTGTTGGTGGTGGTAGTAGTGGCACCTGTAGCCACGGAGGTGGTATTAGGGGCAGTGGCAGCGACGGTGGCACTCAGGGCAAGTATAGAGCAGGGAATCGTGAAGGGGGCCAAGAAGCCCACTATGAAATAACACAGTTTGGTAAAAGTGGCAGGGAGGGTGAGCACTATGATGATTGTTTATTGGACAGGACCTGGGAGCCAGATTGGGGTGGTGAGGCGAATATACTGTAACATCAGAGGAGGAGAGTGGTAGCAGCAGCAGCAGCAGCAGCAATAAAGAACATATGGTCAGAACTTCCTTATAACTCACAGGGTCAGATCTGCTTCTATTATGGTCAGCTTGGGAACTGAAGATGCAGCTGATACTGTTGGTGCAGGCTTATAACAAGCCAAACCTAAGTTAAGCTTGGCTGTATCTCCCATGTGGCATTTTTTCTTTCAGTGCCAGAAGACAAAAGCATTGCTGTGTGCAGGATTTGCAGGATTAAAATAAGCCATGGGCGTTCAAACACAGGCACCACAGCTTTACTGAACCACATGACGCGGCATCACTCACTAGTTACTGTGGGAAAATAGAAGTGGCCACCAGCTAGAGCAACAAGAGTGTCCTTATCCTCCTGGTTTCCTTTGCGGCAGCCAGGCCGCATCCACATGCAGTACAGTTTCCTTATCATCATCATCATCATCATCACTTACTGCTTCTCCAGCTCAGACTATTCCTCCTACCACTCCCCTCCCTCATCAGCCATCGAAAACTGAATGTGTGGCCAATAAACAAATCTACATGCCCAGAAATCCTCTGGTTCACAAGCTAAACTCCCACCTGGCCGTGTTGCTGGTGGTGCAGTTACTGCCATACCACTTAGTGGATTCTGCTGTCTTTAGGGAGCTGATGGTGAGAAATCAGCCTTGCTGAAAGATACATAGCTGACATTGTTTGTCCAAAAAAGCCATCCCTGCCTTTTACTCTCATGTGACAGAGATTGTGGGCCACTTCTTGCAATTCTCACTTTGCGGCAAGGTACACAACACTGTGGACACCTGGAGCAGATGTTACAGGCAGAGACACTACATATCTCTTACCATCCAGTGGGTCAATATTTTTCAAGGCGAAGCAGAAACGCAGCAAGAAGGCCAGGTCCTAGGGACACCTCCATGTTTGTGTCAGTCTGGTTCCCACACCAGCCACTTCCAGCTTGCATATGCTGGAGCGTCTGTACAAGCAGTATAAAATATTATTATTTAGGCTACTTTCACACCTGCGTTAGGTGTGGATCCGTCTTGTATTTGCACCGACAGATCTGCACCGATAATGCAAACGCTTGTATCCGTTCATAACGGATCCGTTTGCATTATTAATAAATAAAAAAAAGTCTAAGTCAAAACGGATCCGTCGTGACTTACATTGAAAGTCAATGGGGGACGGATCCGTTTTCAATTGCACCATATTGTGTCAGTGAAAAACGGATCCGTCCCCATTGACTTAGTCAGGCGGACACCAAAACTCTGCAAGCTGCGTTTTAGTGAACGCCTAAAAAACACAACGGAGACCAAACGCAGCCAAATTGATGCATTCTGAACGGGTCCTTATCCATTCAGAATGCATTGGGGCTGAACTGATCCATTTTGGGATGCTTGTGAGAGCCCTGAAACGGATCTCACAAGCAGACCCAGAAACGCCAGTGTGAAAGTAGCCTTATTTGAAAGCACCATTAATTCCATGGCACTGTACATCCAGACGGCGTTGCACAAAAAACTAAATGATTTCGTCATGCACTAGATCCCCTCAGCAGGGAGTATGTGTTGCTTCGAGGAAAGGCAGAGGCAGCTCATCAAAGACCCTTGTCACATACTGAAGTCCTTCGAAGAGGCCACAGAATTTGTCAGTAGGGACAACTGTGGCAAAAACAATGTCATCACCTTGATATTTATCTTAAATCAGACGCTCATGCAAAAAGGGAAGGTGTATGTCACACTCGTGTGTGGGAGGAAAACACCACACAGAGCATAGGATGGAAAGGGGATACCGGAATAAGGCCTGGAAACTAGGGAAGGAAGATGGACACCTCCTAGAGAAAACCCTAACTCCAGTCCTGACAGACTACCAGTATGAACAGACCCCAAAGGTAGGCAAGTTCATACACCGTATACCTAGAATCCTATCCACCCTGGAATATCAGGACTGAGTCTACCTGTTCCTCCAAAGGGAAGGACGAACAGGAGTCTCCCTCAGGCCTAAAGACAAACAGGGAAATGCAACACACATATATATATATATATATATATATATATATATATATAAACAAAATACAAAAAGGAAAGGAAACACTTATCTTCAATGAAGCTTTGGTAGCACCAGGAACTCAGTCGAGAACCAAACACAAGCTAACCACAAGTCCAACAGAAGCTGTAAACCGCATAGCATAGTGGGAGAAACAACAATAAATAGAGAAGGTAAAATGACTACAATAGCCACACCTGGGGAAAGAAGGCGTGGCAAGCACGAGAAACAACACAGACGTCATTTTATCCAAAAGGAAAACATGTCAGATCAAACCACGTGTTGCCAGTCTCACAGATCTCCTGCCACCTATCGCGGGAACGTCCGTATGTCTCGGTACATCTGTGACAGTGGAAGAACAACATTTTACGTACCTTTCTGGCCTCTTATTGCAGTGAGGATTTTCACACTCTGGCTGAGGCAGATGAATAGATCTGCCCTTGCTAATGGTGCTCCATCATGCCACTGCCACTGTTTGCCTGCCTGTCATTATGTTCTGCTGCCACCAGCATGCCATTGATGCTGTCTGCCTGCCTACCATCATGTTTGGTACAATATGGTGGCTGCTTCTGCCCCCATCATGCCACTGCCATTGTCTGCCTTTCTACCATCGTGTTTTGTACCATAGGGCTGCTTCTGCCATCATCATTCCGCTGCTGATGTCTTCCTGCCTACCATCATGTTCTGTACTGTACGGCTGCTGCTGCCACACCGCAGCTGCTATCCTTACTGCCACTACCATAATCGCTACACAGCTGCCACTACTAGTACCCCTAAACAGCCTCCTCATTCATCTACTGCCTTGTCTGTTCCATCCTGTACTGCTACTGCTGCCGCTACTGTTGCGACCACAAACCTCTATTAGCCTACCCTTTTCACATTCAAACTGTACTGCTGCTGCTTCCAATTAAAAGGGATATATAAACCAGGCTCATTCAGAACAAGCCACTCTTTCTTCTGACAATTAACAATTGTTCATATATAAATACAGCAGGCATTCTGCCATCCTTAAGGCATAACTTTTGATAACTTGTGCAGAACAAGTCATATTTTATATGATATTAATGTGTGCGTCTGTGTATAAACAGGGGCAGGAATCTGCCCCTATTGAGGCATAATTTTGGATGCTTCGTCCCAACAAGCCACTGTTTTTTTCCCCATAACATTGTGCGTTTTAAAGAAAAAGGAAAAAGTCTGGTAACGTGTTAGACAGTAGAAAACTAACACACGACCAGTTTTTGTCGGTTGGATGTGGACCCATTCACTTCAATGGGGCCTCAAAAAATGCGGACAGCACTCCAATCCACAGCCACACAAAAAAATAGAACATGTCCTATTCTTGTCCATATCACAGACAAGGATAGTACTGCACTGTTGAGGGCCGAAGGTTTCATTCCGCAAAATGTAGAACACACACAGCGAACATCCATGTTTTGCAGATCCACAACGGTCGTGTGCATGATGCCTAATACTGAGTAAGACCAATATAAAGAGCACACACACATCTAAAAAAGGTTTCCCTGGCTGTGATTTGGTCAATAGTCTGTATGAATAGTTCTAGTTACAGTATTTATATTGTGGGGTTTCGCTCTGGTAGACCGGATTAGCGGACACAGTATAGAGGCAACCAGTTCTTTGGAGCAAACAGTTCAGTGTTTTATTCACACTTTAGACAAGTGACAAAACAAGCAGTCATAATCAAACAAAAAGTCACCTTGCGGTGTTGGTGGTGATTCACACCATGCGGCAATTCTGCCTCAAAGAGTCCTTGACCATAGCAACCAACCTGTTTTCACGCCAAACAGATAGCAAGCCTTCATCCAGACACAAGGCTCCCAGATCCCAACACAGAGACATGGCTTCTGAGCCCAGCTGCCTATTTAAGGACAGCCAGGTGCTGCCAAAACTCGGACCAGCAGTTAAAATCCAGTCCGGTATTTGACCTCACCTGGCTGTAAATCAGCCCAGCAGCACATGCCCGGAGGAAAATACCTGTCTTCCCAGACAAAACCTCTCACTGTGTCACAATATGTACTCAAAGATTATGTGCTGTTTGTCAAGTTTTATTCCACTGGATAAAACAGATCCTTTGCGGTGGAGGACATATTAGTAGTAGGATCAGCTTAAATCTCTGCAGATAATACATGTATTTAAGGGGCCTGAAAGTGCATTTGGATAAGTGCATTTCTCAACAAGACATGGTTTTGGATTACAACACAAGAAAGTAGCAATAACATATAAAAGCAGCAAGAATTCTTATGAAAAGAAAAAACACGCTGCTTCAGTGCAGCTCATCAGCAGAAGGATGCCCCAACGATGTGTAAATTCACATGCAGTTACCATCATTGCAGACACTTGCCTAATACTACCAGAATTCTATAGTTGAGAAGTCTAGCACATGCCTATAGTCACTTATTACTGGATCTAACATACAGTATGCAAAAAGTGATTTAAAAGAGAAACATTTTATAATGAAACTTTCACACTTGCGTTCTTTTCTTCCGGCATAGAGTTCCGTCGTCGGGGCTCTATGCCGGAAGAATCCTGATCAGGATTATCCCCATGCATTCTGAATGGAGAGAAATCCGTTCAGGATGCATCAGGATGTCTTCAGTTCCGGACCGGAACGTTTTTTGGCCGCAGAAAATACCGCAGCATGCTGCGCTTTTTGCTCCGGCCAAAAATCCTGAACACTTGCCACAAGGCCGGATCCGGAATTAATGCCCATTGAAAGGCATTAATCCGGATCCGGCCTTAAGCTAAACGTCGTTTCGGTGCATTACCGGATCCGACGTCTAGCTTTTTCTGAATGGTTACCATGGCTGTCAGGACGCTAAAGTCCTGTTTGCCATGGTAAAGTGTAGTGGGGAGCGGGGGAGCAGTATACTTACCGTCCGTGCGGCTCCCGGGGCGCTTCAGAGTGACGTCAGGGCGTCCCACGCGCATGGATGATGTGATCGCATGGATCACGTCATCCATGCGCATGGGGCGCTCTGACGTCATTCTGGAGCGCCCCGGGAGCCGCGCGGACGGTAAGTATACTGCTCCCCCGCTCCCCACTACTACTATGGCAACCAGGACTTTAAAAGCGTCCTGGCTGCCATAGTAACACTGAACGCATTTTGAAGACGGATCAGTCTTCAAATGCTTTCAGTTCACTTGCGGTGTAAGGATCCGGCAGGCACCTCCGGTAAATGGAGTACACGATGGATCCGGACAACGCAAGTGTGAAAGAGCTCTTACTTGAAAAATAACTGAATACGAAAATTCAAGCAGTTTACATTACTAACAGGAGCAAACATTAAAAAGGCTGTCTGAACCGAAATATTAGACACAGCCCATGGACAGAAGCAGCGTGAGGCCTTTGCTTCACCTTTATTGAACTTTATGAAAATTAGCATAGATCCAAAGTATAAGTTCAAATATTTAGAATTGCTACATATTTCTGCAAAGGTTAAAATCTGTGGTGAAAAATCATGCAATTCTGCCGCATAAGAGCATGCCCTGACTTCGATGCAAATGTTTTTTTCTGCTCATCGTAGGTGAGGTTTTCAAAATCCTTTTATATGTATTGGACTGTAGTTCTTTGTAGGCTAAGTGAGAATTTGCACCAAAACTTGAAATGTTTGAACATGTGTTTTTATAAAAGAAAAGGAATTCCAGCACCATGATATTGCAAAAAATAAAATCGAATGTTATACTGCAGTAAAATCAGATCCATAGTAGAAACACATGCATCTTGGCATGCCTATCCTTAAAGGGGTTGTCCAGGAATACCTACTGTAACTTTAAACTGATGCCTGTCTGGAAAGATTCATACTTATCTGCTCTTTGCCACTCCAGTGCTGTGTGCCGGCTCCTCTGTGCCCCTGGATTATTTACTTCCTCCCAGGCATGGGCATGGTCACCTGCTCTGCTGCAGCCAATCAGTGACCAGTCATTGGACACATGAGAGCCGATGCACAGGATAGGAGTGTTGGGGAGAAGGGTTGTTTCAATACCAGAGGCAGGCATCAGTTAAAAGTTAGGAATACCTGGACAACCCCTTGAATTACCATGCCAAAAGTGATCTTTATTCTGCATTGACTGGAGAGCAGGGCAAACATACCTTTTGTGGAGCTTTCATTATCAGGAGTAGTGGGGGTCCCAGCAGGAGGGTAAGGGCTGTGAAGAGCATTGCACAATGAACCTCTGCCTCCTGGGCACTTGCAGGAGCAGAATGTGCCAAAATACAAGTTCATATTCACACTACTCCTGATAAAAGCACAGCTAAAGGATTGCTTGTCCGGCTCTTCTTGGCAGCAGTTCTGCATGGTCAAAACCGCTAAGACTCTCTTTAATTGTGGATTTATCCTTTTATAGGTGGGTGGACAAGTTCAAACTACACCTAAAAGTTAACACTGTCATCAAGAAAAAGTAAAATAAACTAGAACATATATAGTAGATAACTCAAACTTTCTGCAACTTCACAGAAGGTCATTTGTAGAAATATGGGTTTCCTACTGTATGCTAGCAGTACATTGTGAGAGTCCCTTCACTGACTATTCATAGAAAGCATATACTCAGACACTGTGTGACAATGCGGCAAAGAGCCCAAACAAACTTTCATTGTTCCCAAGGCAGATGTGTCAGAATGTCCTCTTCTACCTTCACCCCTGTTCAGCATAGCTGGCAGGCGTTCATTCAGCCAACAGCCCTGATTGTGCCGCTAACATGCATGTTTGGCCACAATTTACTGTAAAAAACGCAAAATGCTGTGTTTTTGCAAAAGCAAATACATTGCACCCTGTGCCTCAGTGTCCCTATTCAGCTGCCGACTACAGATACCCTTCCGAATTGGAAAAACTAATAGGAGCAAACCACATGCATTCACATGAGGTTGTTGCCATTGTTCTCCTGAAACTGTGGTCCTGGTTTCATTGGACACCATTCCTATTGTATTAAAACCAACACATTTGCAGAAAAACAGCAAACAAATGTAAGTAAATACAATTTTTGCAGAGCAGTTTTCTGCTGCCCCATCACTGCCACATGAGAATATACCCAAATTCTGCATTATCAAAGGACTTCACATACTAAAGCACCTTGAGCAAATTCACTGCAGTTAATAGGCAATTGCTGCATGTGAGAATTAGAAATGTTAATGTCTCACTTCAGTAAATGTATCATGTAGACAAAGTTAATACAAGGCACTTACTAATGTATTGTGATTGTCCATATTGCCTCCTTTGCTGGCTGGATTCATTTTTCCATCACATTATACACTGCTCATATGCAGGGGTTATGACCACTCAGCAATCCAGCAGCGGTGGCCGTGCTTACACACCGCAGGAAATGGTGGCAGCCTCTGTAGGCGGGGACACTGGGAGCGCACATAGGCGCGCGTGCGCAGCAGCGTCGCTACATCTCCCCGTCATGCAGATCAAAACATCCGGTGACAGGGGAGGGGGGTTTGGCAGCTAATAGCAGGCCGCGACGGGGAGGAGCCTCCCTAGCATCGTGGGTGACTGTAGGGAGGCTCGTCCCTGTTGCAGCCTGCTATTGGCTACCCCTGCAACAGGGAGATGCAGCGGCGGACATCAGGAGTGACGCGGGTCCTGGGGAGCGGGGTAAGTATAACCTATCTGAGGGGCCTGGGCATTAGGGAGCTCATTATAGGGGTTGGATAACCCCTTTAACTCTCTGTACATGATGAAAGCCATTGGCTGATGTGAGACAACCCTTTTAACTTAAAGGGGTTATCCACCTTTGGGGGTGGGAAGATGTCATGTCAATAGGTCACATCATGCAAGGGAAGCAGGTCATCACTGCCCGTGATTAGCTGCAATGGCATCAAACCAACGGGGGAGCTAAGTAATGCAGCCAAGGCCATGGGGTGAATGCGTCAGGACCCACAAAGCAGCGGTGTTTGCCATTGCCCCTCCCCCCATGGTGACCCCTTTAAGCCAAACACTGATTGTTCACTTGAAAGTACTACTTTACATTTGGAATATTCTCCATATTTAGTAATAACACAAATACGGTAGCTAATAATGTCTGCAAAATGGAATGACACATCCACACATTCTACAGCTCCGCACCCTCTAAACATAGTATAGAAACCTGAGCACATACAACATGAAAAGGAACTTGTCACTCGGACAGAAGGCACCTGGGCTCCCTCGGTGATAAATTACCATGTTGGTGACCAATTTCACACCATCTGCTTTCACAGCAGCATTACTCATCCATGCAACTATATTATAGGAAGTGAAAAATGAGACACATATTATATACATAGAGGCAGAAATGTCCAGCTCAGGTACAAGCTCAGTGCTCGGAAATAGAATCCCAGGAATCAATGGAAACCTAATGATGAGATGGCTGTAAATAGTAATCCTCATACATATACCGTGAAGGAAATCATGTGTCCAAAATCCAAATGCACATGATGAGAACATGGTTTACCTAGGTGCGCTGTACATGGAATATTGTGAGCAAAGAAATTAAAGGGATATTGCAGCTTCACAATGTATTTTTAATCCATATGGAAATGAACAGTTAAATGCACTGAGGACGGGTTCGAGGAACCCTGTGCACCCTTGTTCCACCATGTTCCTCTTGCAGCCCCTCCCTCTCCTTCCTGGCTGGCAGGGCTGATGATGCAGGAACCTGGCGCTGCCAGTCAAGAAGGTATAAGAGACACTGAGACCCTTTGCATAAAGGCTATGTACACCTTTGGGGGAAATTTTCTGATAGAATTTTACTCATTTTGGGCTAAAAATCGTTTTTTTCAATTGGTCTTTATTAAGAATGTTCAACCATTCCTCTGATACAAGGGTTAAAAAATCAGCCTGCAATCTGTGACTTTGTTTTCTTTGAATCCCATCAGCTGAAAGCTCATGTAGAGCTTTTATCTCTGGTCTCAAACTGATAAGAACCATAAAAAAGACCTCTTAAGGCCTCATGCACGCGACCGTTGTTGTGGTCTGCATTAGAGCTGCATTTTTTGCGGCTCGAGTGCGGACCCATTCACTTCAATGGGGCCGCAAAAGATGCGGACAGCACTCCGTGCGCCGTCCGCATCTGTTGCTCCGTTCCATGGCCCCGCAAAAAAAATATAGCATGTCCTATTCTTGTCTGTTTTGCGGACAAGAATAGGCATTTATACAATGGGCCGCCCGTTCCGTAAATTGCGGAAGGCACACGGACGGCTTCTGTTTTTGGCGGATCCGCGGTTTGCGGACCGCAAAATAACGGAACGGTTGTGTGCATGAGGCCCAAATGTGTACATAGGCTTTAAACTCTCATCCACTTTACTGGTATTGTGGCTAATCAGTAGCAGCGTATCTGCATGTTGCCCCATGAGAATGTGCCCTAAAAGAGATGTGATGTCTTTCTGGCAATAATGGAGCATTACGTTAGTACAATAGGGCTGGAGGGGTTAAAAAATAATTAAATAAAGTTTAATTCACCTTAATTGCGCAGCCCAGCTTCTCTTCTGTCTTGTTCTTTGAGAAATAGGACCTTTGATGACATCACTGCGCTCATCACATGGTCCACCACATGATCTTTTTTACCATGGTGATGGATCATGTGACGGACCATGTGATGAGCGCAGTGACGTCACCACAGGTCCTTTTCCTGTGCACATCAAAGAAGAAGACAGAAGAGAAGCCGGGCTGTGCGATCAAGTGGATTAAGGTGAGTTAAATTATAAAAAAAAAATTTAACCCCTCCAGCCCTATTGTACTATGCATTCTGTATTAAGAATGCTATTATTTTCCCTTATAATCATGTTATAAGGGAAAATAATAAAATCTACACAACACCTAACCCAAACCTGAACTTCTGTGAAGAAGTCCGGGTTTGGGTTTGGGTACCAAACATGTTGATTTTTCTCACGCGCATGCAAAACGCATTACAATGTTTTGCACTCGCGTGCAAAAATCGCGCATTTTCCCACAACGCACCCGCATCTTATCCGGGCCAAAAACATGACGCCCGTGTGAAAAAGAGGCCTAACACGTGCAGCCAGGAAGGATTTCCGCCCTAAAATAAGGATATTAGGCAAACTTAACTCATAGTTGCCAATTCAGCTCTGCTCTGGATCAACAGTACATGAGAACAACCTGAACTAAATTATTTTTTTAATCTTACTATGTCAAATCATAAATAAAGGCCAACTTTGGTGTTCGAGAAAACTACCTAAACCATTTATAAATGACACAGTGGGGGACATTTAACAATAATAGGATATTTTGCGCTAGAAAATTCTTTACATCACAAATCAAAAAGTGCCAATTTGTTTCACCTCATTTGTCAAAAGGCGCATTGGAATTTTTAAAATGGGTCTTTTGTAATTGTAGCCTAAAAATGTGTCATTTTATAAACAAATGAGAATTTTTTTACGCCAAAGTGTTAAAATGCGACATTTAATTGTGTTTGCGGCAATGCATCTGTGCTGAACTGATTCTGAACGTGAGACTTTAAGGCTGATATGCGTCATTTAATTGCTAAAATTGCAACTTTTTGAATAAAAGTAGCATCTTTCTCTTCTGTTGTGCGCATAATCTACTGCTACATTTTGCGCCGAACATAAGTGTATAAATAAGGCATAAAATATCAGCCAATTTTGTAGCCCCACCCACTTTGACATTCAAAACACTTTTCTGCCATGTTTCATTCTTTCTGGCAAAAAAAATAAGGAGAAAACAGTATATATATGCGGTAAATAAAAACTGTTATTTTTGGCACATTTTGCACTATAATTCTGGCACAACATGATTAGTAAATGCTCTCCAGTGTGTTAGGGATCTTATATTTCTTACCACATTAATATATTTTATGATATTCATATCAGTAGCACTTGATGTATTATTTATCCTCTGAGTGTTTCAGTGTGAAATAACAGATGTATGAAAATGTCTATAAATGTAGATACATTTAGAAAAGAGATTGTGACAGTCCGTCGCCTAATAAAGGACCCCAGGGATGTCTAGTGATATCTTCTGTTAGGGTATACCTTAGGCAAGTTCTAACAGATGCATGAGCAGCATGTTACATGCCCAGGCAGTAATGTACTGTCATACAGATATATGACAGTACTGTACAGTATATGTTTATAAAAAAAAGTTTATAAAAAAGTGTTAAATTAGAAGTCCTCTAAGGTGATGAAAATTGAAATAAAATACGGTAATCTGAAATTGAAATAAAAAACACACCACAATTCAAAAAAATATAAAATAGATTCAAATGGTCGTGCTTGCACAGCATAGCTAAAAATGCCGGCGTATGCATACTCCCAAAGGAGGTAATATGGACAATCACAATACATTAGTAAGTACCTTGTAGTAACTTTCTCTACATGATAAATGCTGAATCCCTTTAAGTTAATTCTTAATCTAGATATTAAACTACAATAACAGCTTTTTATGTACTCCTTTATACGAAAACAATCAGAAAAGTTAAATGGGAACCATATACTGTAGTTACTCAGAAATCAGGCTTAAAAAAGACTCATCTTGTAAAAAATAAAAAATAAAGGCTTCAGATAACCAAATAAAAAACTTTAAAAAAAATAAATCTCAGGGCCTCATCACTAAGAGTTAATGGTTTTCACACAAATGCATAAAATAAAGAAGTGGCTCCCAGGATAGACATGTAAATACAAATCATTCATAACAGCCAACTATAGGGAAAAAAAGAGAGCCCCCTGGAGTATCTAATAAACATTAGTGAGACCCCATACGGTCAATCCCAAATGAAGAGAAGACAGGGCCATTGATCAGCTTGGCTTTCCATTATTGATTGTTTGCAAGAAAGAAAATCAGGGCTGGTGCTATAATAAGGCAGACCAAGCGGCTGCCTTAGGGCGCAGAGATGGCGGGGGGGGGGGGGGGGGGGGGGGGGGCGGAAAAATGAAACTTAAAAAAAATAAAATAAATATATATATATTTTTTTAAATACCCCGTATTTTTCGGCCCTGGGTCTTATGGGGCGAATACTAATGAAGCGCTTCCATTTTGCAAGCGCTTCATTAGTACCGGAGGACCGGGAAGCGTTGAAGGATCAGTACTCACCGCTTCCTAGTCCTCCGCTCGGTTGTCTGCAGTAAAGGGCTGCGCACCATGTGACCTCACAGCCTTCACAGCTGACAGCCGAGAACCAGGAAGACGAGAGAGAGCGCTGGTGGTGAGGAGCAGGAGAGCCAAGTTATTTATTTTTATTTTATTTGTGCTGATGGCTGACATGAGGGGGCATGACGGCTGACATGGGGGCATGACGGCTGAACATGGGGGCATGACGGCTGAACATGGGGGCATGACGGCTGAACATGGGGGCATGACGGCTGAACATGGGGGCATGACGGCTGAACATGGGGGCATGACGGCTGAACATGGGGGCATGACGGCTGAACATGGGGGCATGACGGCTGAACATGGGGGCATGACGGCTGAACATGGGGGCATGACGGCTGAACATGGGGGCATGACGGCTGAACATGGGGGCATGACGGCTGAACATGGGGGCATGACGGCTGAACATGGGGGCATGACGGCTGAACATGGGGGCATGACGGCTGAACATGGGGGCATGACGGCTGAACATGGGGGGCTGATGGATGGGGGCTTATGGCTGACATGGGGGCTGATCTGAGGCATTGGGGGTCTGATCTGAGGTTTGATTAACATTGGGGGTCTGATTGCTGGTCTGACCTGAGTTGCAATGGAAAATATTTTTTTCTTATTATCCTCCCCTAAATCCTAGGTGCGTCTTATGGGGCGGTGAGTCTTAGAGTGCGAAAAATACGGTCCTCAAACCAGTAAGGGGCTCCAAAATGTAGCTTCGCTTGTGTTGACAAAAATCCTTGCACCGTTCCTGCAGAAAATGACCTAGTTATGGTTGACAATGAGGGAAAAACTATTAAAATACTGTACGCCATTTCAAGTAAGATTCATATCACATCCATTACATGCTTTACATAAATGTCTCACAGTACAGTGCTACTGTAAAGGTGTGTCAGAGATGGAGGTGACTGAAAGAGGAATAGGAAAAGTAAAAACAGCTGCTGTTAAACTACAACTCCCAGCATGCACACGTACTTGGCTGTTCTTGTAATTCCCACAATTCTGGGAGTTGGAGTTTCAGAGCAGCTGGAGTGCCGGAGGTTGCTGATCCTTACCCTAGAGGTCTACAGATAGAGATCAGTGATTAGTAGAAGAAACTGTGCCAGACTGGACAAGTGGCCAGAAGAAGATGCTGAATGATGCTAGCTAGGCCTTTTGGCCAGGTTATCCACCCTCTGAGAAAGAGAGGGACAGCTAGCTCAGGTCTTTCCTCAGCCCTAAACCTTCCAGAGAAGATACTGAGGAAGACAGTTCAGTGTCTTGCCTATATTGTTTTGCAGTTCCTCCAGCAAAGAAGAACCCTGCTTTACTGCAAACCCTGACTCTTTGGGCTTATTTCCCATCAGGGTGCACCAAAACTTACCATTCGCCCCAGGGAGCTGCAATACATGGTGACACCTCAATGGTGTTCGGAGATCTAGGTTAGTGTCGGGGCCTTCTCAAACTGGGCAATTGCACAGAGATAGCTGTCAATCACTGATAGGACCGCCTCTGACTATAAAACCCAGAATTAGCAGGAATTGAAATGAATAAATTACAAGTTATACTAAATTTTTTCCCGCAAAAGTATATAACAATCTGCTCAGCTCCTCCTGCTCTATGTGACAGGTTCCCTTTAAGGGATAATCACACTGTTTATTACTGACAGCTTTCCAAATTTAGGGGGAAAAATGACATATACTAATAACACACACTATTTAATGACATGCCATAAACTTTCCAATGGACGGCTGATGAGCTTGTGAACTAGGTTGTGCATACTGAAGTGAAGATATACTATGAGGGCACATGCACATGGTATGTATTATGAGCAGATTTTCATGGGGAACATCCGCAGTGTAATACAGTACAAGCTAAAAAGATTAGATTTTCAGTCTCGCAGATGTAGTGGACATTTTCGGCACAGAAGTTGACCTGCTGTGTGGATTTTGAAATTGGCAGCATGTCAATTGCTTGTGTGGATTTTCAGTGCACTGCAAAGGGTGAGATCTGGGGCAAATCCATGTCAAAATCAGCAACAATATCCTCAAGTAACATGAATCTTGTAGTGTGGATTTAGCGTGGAAGCGCAGTGAAAGTTGGAAAAAAATCCACATAAACTACACTGCCATGTGCATGCAGTCTAAGGATCCATTACAGACATGTAGTAAAATGCCCATAGCTGTAGCTGTGATTTTCTGCAAAGCCACAAAGGTTTTGTTTTTCACAAATCCACATACAGATAGTGAGAAACAAAAATGTGGTGCTTTCCTTAGCATTCCATATTATGAAGGCAATTCCTCCTGGATTTGTCGCAAAATACGATTCATCATAGAGGTGGGACCATAAATACAGATTGGCCTTATGAATCATGGATTGCTAATATCAGATGGAAACACATTATATGCACTTTCCTCATTTACATGTATTCTGTAAATTACCATCTTTACAAGTGAAAGCAATTTGAGTAATAGGGTGAAGCAGCCCTAAGGAAATCAAATTTTTACTGAAGCTCCCCAACAAATAATAAAGGCATTATTAGCATCTGCTCTAACCTGTGGAGCCACAAGAGGGGCCAACACTATGGCTGTAAGTATCAGCTTCAGCTCCTATCTCCATTCAAGGCTAGGGGCAATATAAATGTAAAAACAATAGCTGAGTTCTGATATTGCACAGGGAGAGCAGTTATAGGGAATTTCAATTCTGCAAGAACAAAGGTAATAAAAGTCTAAAGGGGAACAACTGATAATAAAATTTCTTAAAGGGAACCGGTCACCAGAAACCTGCAGTGTAATCTGCAGGCAGCATGTTATAGAGCAGGGGGAGCTGAGCAGATTGATGTATAGTTTATGGGAAATTATTCAATATAACTTGTATTTCATAAATTTAAATCTCTGCTCATTCTAAGCTTTGAAGTAAAAAAGGCGGTCCCGTGTTGATTGACAGCTATCTCTGTATACACAGTCAAGGAAGGCTGTCAATCACTGATAGGAGCGACTCCTTGACTTCAAAGTCTAGAAGGAGCAGGAATTTAAATTAATAAATTACAGGTTTTACGCAGACCTTTTCCGTAAAACTATGCATTAATTTGCTCAGCTCCTTCTGCTCTATAACATGGTGCCTTCAGCTCAAACACCATGTTCAATGTAACAGGTTCCCCTTAAAAGTGTTATCAAGGATTTTGATATTGAGGCCTAATGACATCATCAACATTAAAATCCTGGATAATCCCTTTAATATAGTCCATTAAGCTATAAGCTATCTCCAACAGTCAAAAGAGAATGAATTGACTTGTAGTGTGCATCCTCGACTGCTGATCCATTAATTCATGGGATTTCAGACTTCTGTTCTTTTGATCAGTGGAGGTCCCAGCTATCAGAACCCCAGAAATATACTATCCTGTGCATATCTGTGCATAGGGGATAACTTTATACCTTGAGACAACTCTGTTAATGGTTTCTTCCAGGATGTTGATATTGATGTTCTATGCTCTTGATAAGTAATCAATATTTGATGGGTGAAGGTCTGACTCCCAGCACCCCTGCTAATCATCTGTTTGAAGAGGCCACACACTGTAAATTGTATAGCGGCTGTTTTTGGCAGGGCAGATCAGGCCCATTGATTTGCATAGTATCCTCTCGAGTCTCCCCTGACAGCTGATATCGAGGGGAGCTCAGGATCAGGCATATTGGATTTCAACTTCCTGATCCTTTTGTTCTCGAGGAGATAAGCTGCTACCTGAGGTGTCCATCCCTATTCACTACATATGTACTGTATGCTGGGAGCATCAGGAGAGATAGCAGTTTGTCAAATGCGTGTTCAAGCTGATAGCCTACTCATGTGTATGGCCTTAAATAGCCTTAAATAGTCACTAATGTCACACAACTTTGCATAAATCAATAGTAGAAGCAACAAAAAGAAGCTCTGTAATATTTCAGAAAAAATAAATGTTTGAAAAATGTATTAACCCCACCCAGGAAGGAAGCAGCTCACTGACAGATCATATTACAGATGTCAATACTAGTCTATGGAGGGGGGAGGAGTGAGCAGAAGTACTTCTCTGTAATGTCCTTCATGATCCTGGGGCGTGTATGGCGTGCATCTTTTTTGGCAGGCTGCTCCGGCAGGGGAACAGTCTGCTGGATCCATAGTACAGTGTACACACATGTGCTGCCGGAAGTCCGCCTGGCCCCATTCACTATAATGGGGAGCAGCGTAGATCCGACCGCAGCATGGCAAATCTGCCAAGAGGCGGACCGACAAATAGCGCTAAAACTGCTAAAAAGTGACAGATACAAGTAATATAATGGCCAGAAATAGTGTTATTCCTCATGTACACACACTGTACTACTGATTTGTGAAAAGCTTGTTGAAAGGTTAGGTATGCTTTAAGGATAGGTCATCAATATTACAGCCCCCGAAAACCCCTGTAACTTTTTAACTTGAGGGACCCATAGTATATTATTTTCTTAAGGCAAATGCTGTATGATTTGATTATTAGGAATATATGGCACTTATCTTTTCATCTGCTGGTGAGCATCACATTATGCCAGTGGATTTCAAGTAGCATAAGGCTACTGAGTTGTCTGGAGTTTTATTTTTCTTGCATTGCTTTTGACTGTGCCAATTCTCACAATGGCGCTTATTGTGCCCATGAAAGTGTTACCTGACTGATTTTTCTGGGTATATATTATTACTTTCCTGACTACTGTGGAGCACACACCAGTATTACCCTGCTGTTTGTAACACTGCATTCCCCAGATATTCTCTATTAACCAAAACCCTATAATCAGTAGTGAATGTGAAGGGGAACAAGAGAGGGCAGGTACCATGTAAGTAATCGCTTTTATGAATTTTGTCATAAAAAAACAAAAACAAAGGGTCCATTCACGGTTTCCGCAAAAAAATAGAACATGTCCTATTCTTGTCCGCAATTGCGGACAAGATTACACATTTTCTATTATAATGCCGGCGATGTGCGGTCTGCAAATTGCGGAATGCACATTGCCAGTGTCCGTGTTTTGCGGATCCGCAGAACACTTACGGACGTGTGAATGGACCCTAAAGGTCAGTGTTAATCCAGATGAGAGTTTATCACAAAATGCTCTTCAGGAAGTATTTGGAACATAGCAAAATATAATCTATCATTCTAACCTACTTTGTCAGTGTGTTTTCTCATAGGATTTCTGCAAAGGAATGTTTGATGTTAAGAGCATCGCAAAACAAGGCGAATTTTGAAATATGTTAAAGGGAAATTTCACCATAACTTAATAAGGAGCTGTCACCGCTCCCGACATGTATGATTTAGTACATACTTGTATTCTCCATAAAATAACAATTCTGGAGCATCTTTTCTGGTCTTAGCACTATTTAGGAGTATAGGAGGACAACACAGACTCACCCTGTTGGGAAGTGGAGTTGCAATGACCAGTTGTCAATTTATTCATACGTTCCAAGAAGAAATAACAGAGGAACAACACAATATAAAAAGATTGTCCAGATGATTCCTAAGAAAAGATGCTCTAGTATTGTTATTTCATGGGGAATACAAGCATTTACTAAACCAGACAATCCAAAGAGAGCGGACAGGTCCTATTTAAAGTAGATGGTTGGTGGAGCTCAGAGATGTGTCATTGTATCTGTCACCGCCTACATCTCCAACAAAGCACTTGCAATACAGCTTTACTGATTTAGCTAATGCTCTGTAGGAGATGAAAATCCATGTCAGTTAGCAGCCCGCCAGCAGTGTTACTTTCTGACGTGTCTCTATGATGAGTCTGGAAATAAATTAAGGTGGAACTTCCCTTTTACATGGTAATGAATTTAAAGGGCTTGTCCGAAATAACTAATAATTAAAAGTCTCAGACAAGCCCTCGAATAGCTTACAATAAAAAAACAAGTGATACTCAACTCAAGAGCACTGGTCTGGCACTGCTCCAAAAGAGCAGCAGCAGCGATCTGCCTGGATAAGGAGCATGACCTCTGCACCCAACCACTGTCCTCGGCAGTGATTGGCTGAAGTTGTGCCAAAAGTATAAAGTTTAGCCTGCTCTCCCTCACTCACTGGAAGCCTTTTGGCACCAGGAGAGGTATAGTGTGGACTCTCATTGCATTCGTTGGGGGCCATCTGGCACCAGGAGAGGTGTGGAGTGGGCTCGGCATGCATGTTGGTACTTGCATTCCCTGGATTTAATGGAGGCCATTTTGGCACCAAAAATGAAAAAATTTAAGTGGGCCCAGCATGCATGTAAAGCCTACACTCCCTGAACTTTATGGTAACCGTCATGGCACATAACAGGTAGAATTAAGTGTTAGGTTCCAGTCTTACAGAGATCGCCTTGACGTGTGGCAGACGGGCCCAAATCATTTTGTACAAAATGTATTTGCCAAGAATCTCAAATTTACTTAATAAGCATAGCATTAGCATTAGAATACTTTGTTGTACTTTATTTGGCTTACAGAGTGCTGTTGCATTGTAGTTTTGTAATTGGTGCCAAAACCACGCACTTTACAGTGTCGGTTACACATGACCGCTGCAGCCAATCACTATCCTCAGAAAATAAAAGCTTGCAATATCAGTGTTAGCTTCCTCATATAATATTGTTAGGAAGATGCACATTTAAAAAGTCCCGTAAGGATATGTTCACACAATGTATTCTGAAAATTCACCAGCAAAGTTCTGCAAGGAAATCACGGTTTTGGAAGCGTTTTGTTTTGTAACCAATAGGTATTTGCTTCAGCACAAAACCTAATTTCAGCTTGTGGTTTTTGGCTCGCCAAAAACCACGCAGCAAACGCGCACAGGCAACAACTGCATGGACACATAAGGAGCTGGTTTTTATGCTTCCCATTAATGACGATGGGAAATTCAGCGCAGATTCTGCCCCAAAATAGGGCATGCTGCTACTTTTTTTACTTCTTTTTTTCCACGTGGAAAAAGGCAAGTGCTGATTCCCACTGTTTTGAGGTGGAAATGCTTCAACATAAAAACAAAAAAAACTCTATGTGAACTGGCCCTAAAGGTTTATCACACTTTCACTGAGAAAGCTCAGGTAAGTCTTCACAGCTTTGATATTTTGGGGCAGCTACTGAACTAGTGCTTGGTTATTTTACAGAATGATTTCATTCATCTGTAAATACTTGTGATAGGAACAGTCCAAGAAATAAAACATGCACAAGCCAAGCTGAATTCAGGGGTTTGAGCAGATTGTAAGGGGGCTGCACTGACTGCCATTGTGAAAGAGGAAGACTTCAGGTTCACTTGAAATCTGGCAGAATGCAAATTCGCCTACAGTTATACACATTTTCATAAAGCTGCTGGGTACTGCTGTGTCACAATCTTCTCCTCACCCCTGGCATCGCCACTACTGCAAAGGTTGTCTGGGCCTCTGGTAACAAGCAGGTAGGTCCCCTCACCATTTCAGATATCCCCCTTTTATACATGAGTCCCAAAGAATACCTCCACACAATGCTTAGCCATTCAGTGACTAAATAATACAAACATACAGTATCTGAATAATACTACTTATAGTGCCTCCATACCACTGCCATATACGGTATTTAATAAACAATACTGCCATTCAGTGTCCCCATACAAGGCCTAAATAATGATTGGGTTAAACATAACTCTTGCGGTCTAGGACAGTAAACCTATGAATGGCTGAGGCTAGTTTCACATCTGTGGCTGTGCTTTCTCACAGGCTGCTCCAGCAGAGAACCGCCTGCCAGAGTTCTCCGGATCCGGCAATGCCGGATAGTATGACACGCCTGCCGGACCCATTGACAGCTCTCCAACAAATATACCAGGATTTTTGCTGGACAAAAAAACGCTGCATGCAGCGTTTGTCCGGACGATTCCTGGCATCTTCTGCTGGAACAGTCTGCGCGAATGGCAGCCACAGATGTGACAGTAGCCGGACATGAATTCCCCCTTTAATAGCCTCGCAGTTTTCACTTCCATGGGGTAGATTGGTCTATATAAATGAATGCTCAGACTACTGGAACGGACAGTGGAGCTGAATGTTTTTGCATCCCCCAAGCTGCTCTTACAGGTTCAATACTTGGGGCCCTGGACAACTGCCCAGTTTGCTGGATGAATAGGAATATATTGAGACACATCTATTATTGTACAATTAACATATACACTTAGATTCATCTTCTACCTGGAGGACAGTTTATTATTGATCTACTGACAAGCCATGTAGAGCTGATTTTTGAATTTACTGCATAGTATATTTTAAAGAATCAGGCTAATAGCCGCTGTATGGGAGGGTCTGACTCTTGCCAAACCTGCAGGTATGGCTGACTTTGCTTTAACGTATAAGACTGGCTTTGGTCTTAGGGGGGAATGTATCAATCATGTGCAGCAGAAAACATACAAATGTTGAAAATTTTGGCACAGGTGCATTTTGAGCCAAAATGTATGACTTTTCCGCTTCCTCTGCCACCTTCCTCACTTTTACAAAATATGGAAGAAGGATAAAGGAGCAGATAAAGGGGCGCTTATTAAAATGTTGTACGGGGCCCAGTCAGTATTCTCGCAGCAGGAGGGTGCTGCTGTTCTCATCGGACGATCCCCTCACGTGCCTATGTCAGTGTAGTGCCTTTCTCGCACAACACTATTCGGTAAGTGGTTCAGCTATTTTCTCCCTGCCAGTACCCAACTATACATGAGGCGCAGTCTTCTGTCTTTTCTACTTTTACAAATGTGAGTGGGGCAGGAAGGGCCCTCCATGGGCACAAAAAACAGGTGCACCTTAAATCTGAAATCTATGACCAGCTGCCTTGCTGGTGTAGATTTCTTTTTCTGGTGTATGGACTTCCCATTGATGGGCCAGAATTATTACCTAGTGACAATTCGGGCACATCTCATACCAGTGAGGTTTGCTAGTAAGACTGCCATAAAAAGTGCAAGTCTTAATACATTCCTTCCTTAAAGTGGGTTTTCAAAACATGGATACTGATGGTCTATCCTCAGGATTGGTCACCAGTATTTGATTGGTGTGGTCCAACACCAGGCACCCCACCCATCATTTGTTCACGGCAGCCACTGACGGAGTCAAAAGCAGAAAGCTCTGTCCCCTGTGTGGTGGCTGTGCCGGGGTAGCTCTGCTCCCATTCAAGTGACTAGGAGGCTGACCTGCAGGACGCCAATGGCAGAAACTACAGAGTGGACAGATCCTTTCAGATCCATCTTCTGAATATTTTTCCAGCACTGGTGGCTGCCTTGAGCAGATGCTTGGTGGGGTGCCAGGTCACATCTGATACTGATGATCTATCCTGAAGAAAAAATATCATTATCTAAGTCCTGGAAACCCCTTTAATGTGTCATTTTTGGTCCCAAAATAATAAAAAAAATGTTCCAACTGTAGAGAGGGGTAATGACCCGATAGTGTAGCGACCCTTTTACAATATAAACCCATGAAGTCTCATTAACAAACCATTTCTGGAGGCTCTTCAGGTTATGTTCTGTACTTTTGACTCTGAGCCTTTTGTAACTATACAGTTAGCACCACTAGACCACTACAATGCTGCAGCTGTCTGTGCTCCTTCATGGGTCTTTAGCCAATTAGAATCAGGACAAATATCAGAATAATTAGGTCTTTTATTATAAAATGACTCCACTTATGCTCATATCACATGGATATCAGATGTGCTGTGCTACAGCTTTAAACGCTGACATTTCACAAGTCACTTTTTTCTACCTTAACCTCATAAAACAGCGCAGGCAGATCTCTGGGTCATGACGCATGAAAACCTAGAACTTGTACAATTCATGTAAAGGCAACAGAACAATCATAAAATAAAAATACTTTGTATTAGCCAGTTTCTATTATTAAAGGTGGAATGTAGAAACTGCAGAACATTCCCCCTAAAACTCTTAGACAAGCCCGTTAAATGAAGGCTGTTTTACAGAGACGAAGGAGCAGAGGTCCTATCATTACAGAATTGAGCTGATTTACCCTTCAGCAGCCTAAGAGCTTCCTGACTATTGGACCAAGTGATAGAAAGTTCTGATCACCTGAAGAATGAGTATCAGGTGATCACATCTTTTATACAGCATATAAAGTCATTGTTTGCAGGCAGCACATCGTACCCTCGACAAACAATGAACCTGTATAGGGATGAACAATCGCAGTATTGATGAGGCGTTAATGAGGCACGTAGCACGTGATAGAGGCGAGACGAAGTAAGTCTCGTGATATTTGCTTAAAAATTGGAAAGACCTCCATGGAGGCAATACATTTTTACAGTAGGACGATATTCTTAACAGAGTTTGTAAAATAATCTAGTTCAGATACAGCAATCCGAACCCGATTCGCTAAATCCCAGCCGGGGCCATGGGAGTGCACATAGAGAAATGCTTTTTCCTGTAGTGTGCAAGCATGACCACCGCTGCTGGATTGCAGGGTGATCGTAATAATGGATGCTAGAGAGGCTTGTTCCAAACGCGGCCTGCTATTGCTCCCTGACACCCGTGGTGGCATCAGAAGCAACGTGGGTGCCAGGGAGCAAGGTAAGTACAACTTCTGTGAGGGTCTTGGGCATATGTGAGGGGGGGGGGGGCATTTTAGGTTGTTGATAACCCTTTTACTTTCTCTACATAATAAATACTATTTGCTGAAGTGCGACAACCACTTTAAAAGGGCTTCCCAAGACTTTAATACTGATGACCTATCCTCAGGATAGGTCATCAGTATCTGACTGGTGGGGGT
This sequence comes from Bufo bufo, assembly GCF_905171765.1. Taxonomy (NCBI): domain Eukaryota; kingdom Metazoa; phylum Chordata; class Amphibia; order Anura; family Bufonidae; genus Bufo; species Bufo bufo. The sequence goes on from NC_053399.1 coordinate 49,385,074, forward strand.
CCGACACTCAGAACCCCCGCCGATCAGCTGTTTGAGAAGGCACCAGCGCTCCTGTGAGTGCAGTGGCCTTCTCCGTGCTTACCAAGCACAGTGCCGTACATTGTATAGCAGCTGTGCTTGGTATCGCTCTCAGCCCCATTCACGTCTATGGGACTGAGCAGCGCCTTTGCCCAGTGAGTGATGAATGTGTCATCACTGGCCTAGCGAAAGCCGTGAGAGGGCAGAGGCGATACTGCAAGCCGCGTTCCTTCTCAAACAGCTGATCAGCGGGGCCCTGGGTGTCGTACCCCCACCGATCAGGTACTAGGTCATCAGTATAAAAGTCTCAGAAAACCCCTTTAAAAAAGAAAATGTTTTTTCTCAACAAGCCAATAAAGCATAAGGTGATGTATTGTGTTCTCTGCCAATCTGATGTAGATAGAGGGTATCCTGACATTTCTGAGTGTTACATAACCACACTGATGACAGGAGAAAAAAATGATGAAAATCCATAGAGCTACACCCGATAAGCTTCGAAAGGAACCTGGGGTTGGTTTCCGCTGTCAGATACCTGCCTTAAAAGCAGTAACTGGATCAGTTCCCAGTCTAAAATATGACACATATCTTGTATCACAGCAACTGCAGTGGTGGCAATGCTCCGTTTCATCAGCGTACTGTACTACGGCATATACATACATACAAAACCCATAATAAAAAGGTAAAGGAAATACATAAAAAAAAATAATAAGACAAACTAATCGTCTCCTGCACAAGAGTCTACAGCTGCCATGTTTTATATTTCTCATTTCCCAAGATTGCCTTTAAATGGCAGAAACAGGTGCAAGAGAAGTGCAAGGAATACAAATCTGATACATACATTACCAGTAACCAGAGACATCTTAACAGACCACCCCTGCCAAATAATTTCCTAACACATATTCGCTTCTAAGGTTGCCCTGACCACATACATCTGACACACTCAAACACAGGTAACCTAAAAATAAAAAATTGTGTTTAAACATATGGCAAATGTGTGAAGCTGCTGTGGTGTGGTGTCTATACTGTGGTGGGAACAGTTTTTTTTTCTTATGTAAAGATGTCACTGAAGTGATGTATGTTTTGGACCTATTAGTTAAATTGTTGCTGTTGGCTATAATACAGAGATTGTGATCCACTTATGTATAAGAAAATTCTGCAGTGTCCCCTCTGCAAGTGTTGATGTCTCTGTATTCTGTGCACTGTGTGTCCCGTAGGCTGTATATGCAGGAGAGCACCATTTTCCTAGCTACTGTTGCTAGTCTGGGCTGGCACCACTCCTTCCTCTGTATGAGGAAGTAATTCATTCTAGTGTGAGCTGTGAATGAGTGTGCTGCAAAGTCCAGAGCTGAACAGGGAAGCTTCCTTCCCCTGTGGATTTCAAAACCAACCGAGTGGCAGCATATGTGCCAACCCTTGAGGGAAAGAGTTACTGAATGCAGCAAAAAGTTCAGTGGCTATACAAGGAGGATTGCTGTGCATTTTTCAGAGAAAGGTAACACTCCTACATTGTGGTGACAGACTTAGCTGCATACTGGCAGAGCAATAAGCTTCAGGTTCCCAATCATGTGAAAAGGACAGAAGGACCTTCTGTTTAGAGACTCAGAGACTGTATTCGACTAAATATATTGGGGAAGATGATTAGAGCGATACATGTACATAGATAGAAGAAAGTTGAACCCCTTAAGCCAGGAAAGGAGAGATTGTACAACCTGATTTAAAAGAGAGGGAGACTAGACTAGCATATGCTAACTGTAAAGACTATATTTACTGTAATCAGTGCCTGTATGAACCATCTATTAGACTGCTAAGTAAAGTACAGTGTACTTGTTACACCCGGCCTGTGTGCCCCAACACCTGAATTGTTGTCACATCATTCAGGCACCCTGCCTGGAACCTCACCTAACATTAGGCAGGATCCCCAGAACCAGGGTGTGCCTTGAAAGAAAAGAAAAGGTGCCCCCTTGTTATCACCGCACGAAATGAGGAGCGACATGGCGAGGACTGTCACCTTGAGTACAATTACTTACATCCTCTCTGCCTCCTCTACATTTTCAGTGTTGGTTAGTGTGCTCTCAAAGCAAAATCCCCTCCGCACAAACAACTCAGAGACCCAGTGTCTAGATGCTACATAAATATGACTGCTGTCATGTGTTGAATGGAAACTTTATTTTGGGTCGTGCGACTGATTACTACACCCATTTTTAAAGCTAATTTCCACAGTTTGCAATATGTTTAAATATGGTGAATTGTGTCACTGACCTACCCTTGTCTCTTGACTGTTAGCTCAGTCTCTGGATTCATTCTCAAATTACTGTGTCTATGTCCCATGTGGGAGAACCAAATAGTCTAAAGTTATGGCAAAGAGGGAATTATGAAAATGTATTAAAATGTATAACATAAAAATTGTTTTTGCTGCAACAGCAACTAATATCACAGCTGTCATTTCTACTCTTCTCTACAAAAGCAAAAGTTGCACTCAGTTGCAATAGCTTGCTCTGGGCAACAAAGAAAAATATCCATTTATGATAAATTTGCATTACATCACAATCTAAAACACCATCCTACAATAGGAACATTATTCCAATAGCCAAACATTTTAGTGGTACTATGGCAGTGGGGATACTGGGCCACTTGCTAGAACTGAATTCTCCCTTTTGAGAATGTCCACTTATCAATCTGTGATATGAAGCCTAATAGGGCACATGAGTGTTCATATTTGGAGGAAATTATTGCTTGTAAAACTGTTTTTACAAGCATTCAGAAATTCTTCGGACCCTTAACATTTTTTCACATTTTATAATGCAGCCTTGTGCTAAAGTACAAACAAAACTCTATTTTTTCCCGATCATTCTGTACTCAATACCCCATTTTGAGAAAGTGAAAACAGAATATTAGAAATCTTTGCTAATTTATTAAAAAGGAAAAATTAAAATGTTGTATTGACATAAGTAGTCAGACCCCTTAGTCACGACTTAGTTGAAAAAACTTTGGCAGCGATTACATTCTCCAGTCTTCTTGGGTATTATGCCACAAGGATTGCACATCTGGATTTGAGAATTTTTCTGCTATTCTTCTCTGCAGATTCGCTCAAAATCTGTCAGGTTGTATGGCAACGGTTGGTGGACAGCCATTTTCAGGTCTCTCTAGAGATATTCAATTGGGTTTAAGTCAGGTCTCTCCAGAAATATTTGATTGGGTTCAAGTCAGGGCTGGGCCACTCAAGGACAACACAAGGTTGTCCCTAAGCCTCTTTTGTGTTGTCTTGGCTGCATTTTTAGCCCAGTCTGAGGTCCAGAGTACTCTGGATCAGGTTTTCATAACGAACACCTCTATACTTTGCTCCATTCAGCTTTCCATCAACCCTCACCAGTCTTCTTGTCCCACCCGCTGCCAAACACCCCCACAGCATGATGATGCCACCACCATTCTTGACTGCAGAGATGGTATTGGACAGGTGATGAGCAGTGCTTCTTGGTTTTATCAGACCAGGTAATCTAGTTTCTCACAGTATGAGAGTCCTTGGTGCTTTTTTGCAAACTCCATGCTGGATTTCATGTTTTTTTTTTTACTGAGGAGAGCCCTCTTTCTGGCCATTCTGCCATAAAGTCCAGATTAGTGTAGTGCAGCAGTGATTGTTGACCTTCTGAAAGTTTCTCCCACCTGCACAAAGGATTTTTGGTGCTTAGTCAGTACCCATTGGATTTCTGGTCACCACTCTGTCACGACCGCTATCCCAGCAGCAGTCGTGTCGCACCAGACGGAGGGGAAGGGGGACCCTTATCTACAGATGGGAAATAGAATGGCCACCCCTGACTAACCCTAAGCTGGCACCTGTCTGCCCTGATACCCTAGATGGGGTATGAACCCGTGCGGCGAGCAGGATGCCTAAACCCTCAGTCGCCCAAACAAGACTGGACTGGGGAAAGGCCGATGGGAGCGCTAGTCACCATCACTCACGTCTAGGAAAACAACAGGGGAAGACAGCAACAAACAAACAACAGCAGAGATAGACTTATCCAGTCACGAGCAGAGAAGGCGATCCCAAACACGACAGTCCACGCCGGACAAGAGCTCCACAGCAACACCATCAAACGATCTTCTTCCAAGGTCAGAGTAGCACTGGAAGTAAGGACTATATCTGGCAATGACTGAAAGTGAAAGTGAAACTAATATAGCAGCTGGGAGTGGCAGACAGGACTCACCTGAGAAGGATGCCTACAAACTCCCAGTCAGGACAAAAAGGTTCACAAGGCAAAACCCAGATGACATACCCTGAACCATGGAGCAAACTCACAAGCTATCGCGAGTAGCAAGTCGCTGCGACCTTCTCCTCCCAGACCTGTCTGGATCAGTCACAGTCGTGACACACTCCTACCAAGGTCCTTCTCCCTTGATTAGTTTGGTGGGGAGGCAAGTTCTATGAAGAGTCCTGGTTGTTCCTTACTTCTTCCATTTAAGAATAAAGGCCGCTGTGCTCTTGGGAACTTTTAATGCAGTAAAACTTTTTGTACCCTTCTCAAGATATGAGTCTCCACACAATATGGTCTCTGAGCTTCACATGCAGTTCTGCAAATTCTGCTTTGACTTTCTCTTGATGGAGTAATTAGTGCAGATTGATGGGGAAAATCAAACATATTATTATGTTAAGGGGATCAAAGTTATCAAAATGGACTTCGATACGAATTTCATGAAAAATTTGATTAGCCACGAACCAAATTTCCTTGTGCTTTGTGGTAATAAATCAATTTTTCCTGAAATGGCATTAAAAAAAAAACATACTTACCTCATCCATATGAAGTGCGAAGAGGCCCCCACAGCCATCTTGCTTGAAGATCCTGCAGGAAATTTTGTGTACAGTGACATATGACATCACTATGCCAGCCTCTTTGCGCTTAAGTGGATGAGGTAAGTACCATTTCAATTTATTTTTATGATCAACCTCTAAAAAGCTTTAATATTGATTTCAGATGCTGTGATCAGCGGTGAATGCAGCATCTGAGGGGTTAAATGACAGGGGGTGTCGCAGTTACCCCAAAGCAATTTTTTTTTTAAATATTAGGCAAAGCAGCCAAAGCGAATTTTTAAGAAATTCGCTCATCCCTAGTCACAGTGTTATAATTACTTGCAAAGCTGTTCAGTGCAGAGATTCAACTGAAGAGCATTTTAAACTATATTCAGGATCAGTGAAGGTCAGTTCACAGTGTTCGCCAGCGAACACATGCGGGCTGCCATCTTTAGTATGGTAGACTCACCCGTCCTGCGATTCACAGGTAAGCCCTTACCTGTGCCTGTGCTGGGAGCCGGTCTGAAATCAAATGCAGTCACCGGGAGCAGACAGTTCTGAGAACAGCCTTATGAAGGCCCCCGGCGGCTGTTCTCGGAACTGCCTGCTCCCGGTGACTGCATTTGATTTCAGACCAGCTCCCGACACAGGCACAGGTACAGGTAAGGGCTTACCTGTGCATCGCCGGACAAGTGAGTCTACCTTACTAAAGATGGCAGCCCGCATGTGTTCGCTGGCTAACACTGCGAACTGACCATCACTGTTCAGAATCTTAATCCCTGATAAGCAGCGTTCTGAAGTAACTTGTCCTCATGTGTGATTAGGACAAGTTTTGTGTGTACTGATAGGACAGCGCCCATTTTATTTCTCAGAATGATTGCTCCCTAAACAAAACGAGCCATTATAACTAATGAAAGGTATTTGGGAATATATTTATAATAAAGTAATATTTAAAGTATTTTCATCTTCTTAATTCCCAGAGAACCCTTTTTAAGGTTTTATAGATTTTTAATGAAAAAAAAAAAAAAAAAAAAATGCAGCAAATGGTGCCCCTATAGGCCCTGAAATACTGGCAAACACTGTAGCAATCTATAGGCACCATATCATGGAAACATATAAAAAGACCTGTGATATGGCAGTGTGCATGAAGTCTACTTTTGCTCCATTTACTGTGCACTCTTGTTTTATGGCTCCAAAAACATGTGCCATTAGATGAATTACAGGGAATTAATAATACATTTTTAAAAATGTTTTGATTAATTATTTCAGTGCAATCATTCCTGCAGTGGTGCAAAGGGATGCATCCGACTACAGAAGCGAGTGAATGTAGGTACTTAATGGGTGGGTCATAAACATGATTTATCTTTGCTATACAGTGCATTAACTCAAACTTAACAGTGAGGTTATTACACATAAATCTACAGCCATCAGGCGGCAAACTCTGCACTTGGCACTTTTAAAAGAGAACAGAGAATTGCAAAAATCCTAATGGATCTCAGTCTCCAAAGAGCGCTAAGGATCCTTCATTCTAGTTGTCCCGATAATTACTAATTCTTTTAGGTTACCTGCACAAGCTGTGCCTTTGTATGCTGAAAAGCCACATGAAATGTGCACCAAAACTGCATAAAAACCAGCACACAAATCTGCAGTATTTATTGAGGTGCATTTTTTGTGTGGTTTTTATGCATTTTTTAGTTGTGGATTTTGATACATATTTTCTGTTTATGTACAGTAACTTGAAGTCTATGGGGAAAATCACTGTACAGGAGGTCTGGAAATGCACAGACAATTAGGATTTGGCAGATTCTAAAAACTGCACCAGAAACTGGATCAAAAAGCTGTCCTTATGTTGTTGCCACACACAGTTTTTGTCATGTAATTTTTTTTTGTCTCCCCAAAAGCATTAAAAAATATCTGACTTAAGCACCATCCACACGTCCGTGCTCAAATCCGTGAGCAGGAGGTCAGTGATGCATCCGTGAAGGATCCATGTTAGGACTGTGTGTCTGTTTTTTGTTGTCCGTGTTTCACTGACACTGAACAGCTGAAAAATAATTTTCAAAGCATCTCTTCTTAATGATCCGTGAAACACGGATGGCATCCGTGGTTTTCACAGACCCATAGATTATAATGGACGTGATGGATCCGTGAACACAGACAAAATAAAGCATGCATCCGTGCTAAAAACATGGACCCATGGACGGTGCTAAAACACTGATGTCTGAATACACACGTTAAAATGAACGAGGACGTGTGCTGTCCATGGAGAACACGTTCAGCACACATCTGTGAAACACTGACGTGTGAATGAGTCTTTAGTGTTCATGCGCACGACTGTTGCCTGTTTTGCGGTCCGCAAATTGCGGATGCGCAAAACACGGATACCGGCTAATTGTTCCAAATTTTTCGAAATGGAACATCCTCCCTAATAATAGAACAGTCTTATCTTTGTGTGTAATTCAGACAAGAATAGGACATGTTCTATATTTTTGCAGATGCCATGGAGCGGACATACAGATGGGCACAGCACACAGAGTGCTCCCTGCATCTCCTGTGGCCTCATTGAAGTAAAAGGGTCCGCATCCAACCGGCAAAAAATGCAGATTGGATGCGGACAAAAAATACATTTGTGTGCAAGAGCCCTAATGCAGCTTTTTTTGTAGCGCTTTATTTTTAGGCATTTTTGTGGTGTTTATGGCTAATAGTGTGTTTGGGCACCTGCCGTTTTCTCAATCGTTCACGTGCCTTCCTGACGCATAACTTTTTTCCCAGTTATTCAAATCATTTTTCACATAATTTTTATTTTTTTTACATTTTTATAGCACAAAAGGTCTTTCATGCTGGAGCCAGAAGTGAATCCAGCATGAAGAAGAATCCCTTGATTGTTCCCATTCCTTTTATTCTGGCTTTGGCACAAAGAAACATAGTGGAGTTGCATGCAGAAAATCTGCACCATTTACAGTAGCAGTAAATTGGATCAGACTTTCACAAATCTCATCCATATGCTGCTGACATTTTTCCCCAAGAAAATCAGTACATGACTTGACATGCGGTGTGGATTTTAAATCTGCAGCATGCCAATGTATGTTGAAGGTTTCTTCCATGGATTTCACTCTTTGCAATGGAGAGGGTGAAACTTAAGCAGTCCAACAGCATATCTGCAATAATGGTCTCAAGAAAATCTGCACTATTTGGTGTAGACTATTTGGCGTAGACTTCCAGCAGACTTCCTCAGAGGACTTGCCACATGTGGCTGAACCCTTATATGGGTTGTTCTTGATTGTGATACAGAGGGCCTGCACCCCTGCCAATCAGCCGTTACCTTGTAGCTCCGACACTGGAACTACAGCACTCAGTCCACTCTCCTATTCACTTCAATTGGAACAGTGCTGCAGTAACCAGCCGTGTCCTCGACTCCTCTACACAATGGATGGATCTGTGTAGTTCTGGGACCAACTTCTGCTGCTGGAGCTACAAGGTAACAGCTGAGCAGTAGAGGAGCAGGGTGTTAGACCCCCACCGATCTGATATTGATGGCCTAGGGAAAATACATACTCCAGATTTATTGCAAATGACCAAAAAATGAATCCATCCAGTCGTCCTTCTACAGCATGCACTTGGATTTCTTTAAGGACTCATGAACATGAACATATTTTTTGTCCGCATCCGATCTGCATTTTTTGCAGATCGGATGCGGACCCATTTACTTCAATGGGGCCGCAAAAGATGCAGACAGTACACCGCGTACATCCATTCCCTGGCCTCCGCAAAAATATAGAACATGTCCTATTCTTGTCTGCATTACGGACAGT